>NC_061098.1:28980835-28993335 GCF_015104395.2 Macrobrachium nipponense | reverse complement strand
CTCAATTCTTCTTATGATCTTCTTCTCGTCAGCATGTAGCTGGTGTATTAAGTTTCCTAAGGACATGTAAAGATTTTCATTTGTCTTAGGTTTATTCCTCTAACGTGTCGACAGCGCACAGGCAGTCATCTATATGAGAGTATACAGTAAAGTGAATTAAGATACGTTTTACAAGTATTTATAACATGCAAGGTCGTGTACAATCGGTGGGCGGGTCGATGAGCAGGGATTTTAATTGGCCGTTGGATGGTAACGAAATCTTTCCCTGAGGCGATGAGACCTGCGAAGTCTGGCCGGAGTTATTAGCGTGGGTTGGGTGTTGGTTGGGGTACCTACCTCTTGGGCGGCAGGTACTGCTGCATTCTGTACAGATGACACATCTTCCGCTCGTTCTCTCTCTGCTTCTTCCTCTCTTTCTCTGTCTCTCAGTTTCTTTCTTTCTCTCTCTGCAAATTCCTCCCTCTCTTTCTCGTTCGCTTATTCTTATTCTCTCTCTTTCTCTCTCTGCTTGCCTCTCTCTTCTCTCTCTCTTGTTCTCTCTCTTCTCTCTCTCTCTCTCGCTTTCTCTTGCTCTCTCTGCTTGTTTCCTCTCTCTCTCTTTCTCTATCTCTCTCTCTTAGTAGCCATCTTGCTTGGTGAGACGTACCCACGTGAAGTCAGATTAATCAACAGATATCACAAGTTTAACATACGACTAGAATTTGAGAAATATCTAGAAGTGTTCGTGAACTATCGGTGATAAGATTAGTGTGAAAATAGTAGGATAAAGCGTCTTCTAAGTTAGTTTATCAAGTGTAATACTATAAATCAGAACAAGATGGCAGTAAGTTCCAACTGCGGGAAGAGGTGGCGTAATTTGGCGTGTTTAGCAGATTCGCAATACGATGAGGTAGCAGGAAGGGAACTGGCATTTCTCATCTATGAAATCAGCAACAGTCCTAACCAAAAAGATACAAAAGCATTCATAGATATATTAGAAGGATATAATCCTTCAAACTGGAACAAATCTAATGAAAACATCTTGAAAATAATTGAAGAAGTTCCAAATAAAATCCAAGTGGTCAAGAGACTCATAAAGAAAATATACATAAACCAACATATTTCCGACAAAGAAAATGAATAAGGTGAATCTTGTGAATATCCTAATTGATGCGATTAGGAAAAGAATGCCAAAAGCATGCAAACTGTGTAAGGTTTGGTATAGCATAGTCAATCCACAAAACCTAATCAGAAAATGTGCTGCATGCAACATTCCGACCCATCCACAGTGTGCTGAGGTAATACAAGATTTGAGAAAAGATACAAGAATTTTTTGTTCAAACATGTCTATCATGGATAGACAATGTTATTAAATCAAGATTGAATGTACAAATAGTTGAGGATGAAGAATGAAGAGGAAGAGGAGAAGAAGAAGAAAAAGAAAAAGAAGAAGAGGAAAACGGAAGAGAAGTAAACAAAAATGAAATGACAGAAAACAATAAGTAAAACAAAGAACAAGATAAAAGTATGGATGCAGAGATACTCATTGATACTACATATGAGGCAATAAAGCAGCATATACCTACGAAGAAATAAATTACGATATGACAACAGAAAAGCAAATCCGAAGAGGCTCTACCCAGATCTACACAATGACGGGAAAGAGGAAAAAATAGACAAGAAAGACAAAATCTGCAACCTTTTGAAAAGAGGGAATTGCAGATTTGGAGAAAGATGTTACTACAAACGTCCTAAGATATGTCAAAACTATGAAATATATGGTAAATGTGCATACTTAGATGGATATGGGGATGATTGCAGAGATCTGCATCCAAAAATATGTAAAAACCTAAAAGAAGGAAAAGGATGTAAGTTCGACAAAAAAATGCAAATATATGCACCCTGTAGCCATGAATCATAATCAAATAAATAACCAACCAAGTAATAAAATCCAAAATAAGAAAGAAACAAATAAAGAGAGAAATCAAGAATATCAGGTAAAAGAGAAAAGCAAACCACCAATGAGATATGCAGAGGTGTCAGCAAAAAATTTCAAAGCATCAGCTCCGAAATTCTACTCAAGAGATAATAACTGTATTTATTATGCAAGAGGATATTGCAGAAACGGAAGAAAAGTGCAAGATTCCAGACTACAAAATGAATAATTATGATGAAGGAAGATCAAATATTATGGAAAAGTTGGATTTTTTAATGTCAGAATTTCTGGAAATGAAAAAAAGAACAACATACCAGAACAGGAAAGAGACATGGGAAAATCCTTATTACTACCAGTATTAAATGAAGGAGAAAACACGCAAACCATCATAGTGATGAATGCGCAGGGTTTAGTTACGAGTAACTCAAAAAGAAAAATAGAGTACTTAGAAGAACTAACCCAAAATGAAAAGAAAATAGATATAATGAATATAAGTGAAACCTGGTATTCCCAAGAGACTGGGAATGATGATCAAATAAAAGGGTTCCAAACTTATAGATCAGATAGAAAAAAATAGGAATCAAGGGGGAACCGCAATATATGGGAAAGACAAAAAACAAGGAAAATATATGAGAAATATAGTAACTCAGAATGTGAACTAATAGCGGTAGAATTTGAATCTGAAAAATTGATGAACATAGTAATATATAGACCTCCTAATACTAAAGAGTTTGACTTAATAATTGAAAATTGGATGATATATGTAGAAATCACAAGGACTGGACTATTCTCCTATCTGGTGACTTCAACTTCCTTTCGTAGAATGGAAAGAACGAATAGGAGATTGTGGTTGTACTTATACATATAAAAAAGAGAGTAATAGTAGTGCAGAAGATAAGAGGCAATTCGAAAAGCTATTAGATATGCTACTAGAATACAACATTCAACAAATAAATCACCTGCCAACAAGAAGAAGGAAAATACTTTAGACCTAGTATTTGTGAACGAGATGAATTATGTTAAAGAAATAATAGTTTATAATGCGAGTATTTCAGACCATAATGTCATAGAATTAACAGTTCATTCCAAAGCAAGTGAAAATAGAGATAAGCAAGAAATGAAAAGTGGGAAGGATATGAAAAAATTACAACTTCTACAGTAAAAATATAAAATGGTCAGAAATTATGAAGAATTAAACAAAGATTGGGATAACATTTTCGTAAGTGATGACATAAGGGTAAATACGGAGATATTATATAAAATATTGGAGAAAATAGTGGAAAAATATATACCGAAGAAGAAAAGTAAAAAAAAAAAAATACATCATTCATGCATACCAAGAGACAGAAGGATCTTGTTCCAGAAAATCAGAAAGTGGAAAAAAGGTCTTGCAAAAGAAAAAAATGCATGGAAAGTTATAGAACTAAAAAGTAAGATAGAAAATGCAGAACAAAAGATTATACAATCAAAAGAAAATGAAAAACGGGACTTGGAAGAAAAAACCCTATTAAATATCAAGCAAAACCCCCAAACTATTATACTCATATGCGAAGAAGATGAATAAAAGAAGAATAGAAATAGGCCCTCTGAGAATTGAAGGGAGATTAACGAATGAAAAAAAGGAAATTTGCAACATACTGGCAGAACGATATAAGAGAGAATTCACCCCTAGAATAGATAATGAAGATAATGATATAGAAGTAAGGGAAGAAAATAGTGAATATTTAGCTGACATAGAAATTAATGAAGCTGATATTGTGCAGGCAATTAATGAAATTAAAAAAAAAAATGGAGCTGCTGCAGGGCCGGATGGAAGTGCCCTGCTATTTTGTTAAAGAAAGTAGTTCATTCTATCGCAAAGCCACTTGCAATATTATTAAGACAAAGTGTAGATACAGGCAAGATTTATGATGAGCACAAATTAGCATATATAACCCCTACTTTCAAAAGTGGATCAAGACTAGAGGCAAGTAATTATAGGCCTGTGAGTCTAACATCACATATTATGAAAGTGTATGAAAGGGTAATGAAGAAAAATATTATGAAACATTTAATAAAAAATAATTTGTTTAATATAGGACAACACGGTTTCGTACCCGGAAAAAGTACACAAACCCAACTGTTAGTCCACCGTGAGAACATATTCAAAAATATGAAAAGCGAAATGAAACAGATGTGGTTTATCTAGACTTTGCAAAAGCTTTTGACAAAGTAGACCATAATATATTAGCAAAGAAAATTAGAAAACACAATATCGTAGATAAAGTAGGAAGATGGTTAAAAGAATTTTTACACAACAGAAAACAGATAGTTATTGCAAACGATGAGAAATCGGATGAAACCAAGGTAATATCCGGTGTGCCACAAGGTACGGTGCTAGCTGCAATATTGTTTGTATTATGATTGAAGACATAGACAGTAATGTTAAGGATTCGGTTAGTGAGTAGTTTCGCTGATGACACAAGAATAAGTAGAGAAATTACTTGTGATGAAGATAGGAACGCTCTACAAAGAGACCTTAACAAAGTATCTGATTGGGCAGAGGTAAATAGGATGGTATTTAACTCTGATAAATTTGAATCAATAAATTATGGAGACAGAGAAGGAAAGCTATATGCATATAGGGGACCTAATAATGAGGCTCCCACATCAACCCAAATAAGGAAAGCAGTTAAAGACCTTGGTGTGATGATGAATAGGAACATGTTATGCAATGATCAAATAGCAATTCTGTTGGCAAAATGTAAAGCAAAAATGGGAATGTTGTTACGGCACTTCAAAACAAGAAAAGCTGAACACATGATTATGCTTTATAAAACATATGTTCGTAGTCCACTTGAATATTGCAATATGATATGGTACCCACACTATCAAAAGGATATTGCACAAATAGAGAGTGTACAAAGGTCCTTTACAGCTAGAATAGAAGAAGTTAAGGACCTAGACTACTGGGAAAGACGACAATCCTTAAAAAATTATATAGTCTAGAAGGAGAAGAGAACGTACATGATAATTCAGGCATGGAAACAGATAGAAGGAATAACAGAAAATATCATGGAACTAAAAATATCAGAAAGAGCAAGCAGAGGTAGATTAATAGTGCCCAAAACTATACCAGGAAAAATAAGGAAAGCACACAGGACAATCAATCGCACCAGCACATCGATAATGCAGCGTCTATTCAATGCGTTGCCAGCTCATCTGAGGAATATATCAGGAGTGAGCGTAGATGTGTTTAAGAATAAGCTCGACAAATATCTAAACTGCATCCCAGACCATCCAAGATTGGAAGATGCAAAATATACCGGAAGATGTACTAGCAACTCTCTGGTAGACATTAGAGGCGCCTCACACTGAGGGACCTGGGGCAACCCGAACGAACTGTAAGGTCTGTAAGGTAAGGTCTTTCTCTCTCCCTCTCTCTCTCTGTCTCTCCCCCCTCGATCTCTCCTCTCTCTCTCGTGGCGGTATACGGAGTCGGATGGTTTCTTGTGTTATTTCTTCTTATGATGGTAGGAAGAAATTCTGTTTCTTTTACCGTGTTGATAGTCGGCTTTCTCTAATATTTGTAATGCTTCAAGGTAACGTAGGCGTTTCCGGTCAGGTGCTTGGTCAATAATTTTTATGTTCGTTATAAGTTCAGCTCTTTCTGGTCTCCTGTTATGTTGTTCCCTGTAGTGATTGAAAATGGCCCCTTCTTGAAGGTTGCAGGAAAGTCGCTTGGAGAGTCTGGTGGTGGTCATCCCGATATAAGAATGGTGGCATCCATCCACCGAGCATGTGAATTCGTAGATGACACCCCTTCTCTTCAAAGACGTTTCTGGCTGGTTTTCATGTTTTTGTAATAAATATGAGGCTAATTTTATCACTTTTCTGTAGTGGGGGAGACATTTTCGCTGATGTTATTTTCCTTATAGCCTTTTCGTCTTCCAAATATTTGTGGTGCATATGATTTTTATAAAATATCTTTATAGCTCCACTTTGGTTGTTAGTTTCGGTCGTTCTTTCCTGGTGCCATTTATTTATGGAGTCCCTCGTTTGGCGTTCGACCATGCGGTTTGAGAAGTTATTGTTGATGAGGACTCCTTACGCCATATATCCCAGAAAGGTATTGTCTACAGTCGTCTACCGACTTTTATGTAAACTCCGACACATCTCCGTCTACAGGTATCATCGCCTCTCTTGACGTCGAGAGCCTCTTCACGAACGTTCCAGTCGACGAGACGATTGAACATATCCTCGACAGAGTGTATAGATGTGAGGACACACAGGCTTTGAACATCCCAGAGGTAACCGCCCTAAAAGCCCCTTGCTTGAAATATGCACTAAGAAGGCACCTTTCACAACCCACAGAGGACATCTTTATTGCCAGATTGACGGCGTGGCAATGGGATCCCCATTAGGGGTCCTATTTGCCAACTTCTACATGAGTGTCGTCGAAGAAAGGGTTTTCAATAAGATCCCCTGCCCTCCCCAATACTACCGCTACATAGACGACACCTTCATAAGAGTTGACAGAGAAGAGGACCTTGAAACTTTAAGAAAGACTTTCGAAGAATGCTCCGTCCTCCACTTCACGTGTGAACGCAGCGTAGACGGTGCCCTACCCTTCCTGGACGTTCGGTACAGCAGACCCCTACGGGATACACCACCACGGTTTACAAGAAAACCCACAAACCCTGGTCTATGCCTTAATGGGTCCAGCGAGTGCCCAGACGGGTATAAAAGATCGGTGGTAGATGCCTTCGTCCGCCGCGCCCTTACACACTGTTCCACGTGGAGAGAAACCACCAGTGAGATCGAAAGGTCTACACAAGTCCTCATCAACAATAACTTCTCAAACCGCATGGTCGAACGCCAAACGAGGGACTCCATAAATAAATGGCACCAGGAAGAACGACCGAAACTAACAACCAAAGTGGAGCTATAAAGATATTTTATAAAAATCATATGCACCACAAATATTTGGAAGACGAAAAGGCTATAAGGAAAATAATCAGCGAAAATGTCTCCCCCACTACAGAAAGTGATAAAATTAGCCTCATAATTTATTACAAAAACATGAAAACCAGCCAGAAACGTCTTTGAAGAGAAGGGGTGTCATCTACGAATTCACATGCTCGGTGGATGGATGCCCACCATTCTTATATCGGGATGACCACCACCAGACTCTCCAAGCGACTTTCCTGCCACCTTCAAGAAGGGGCCATTTTCAATCACTACAGGGAACAACATAACAGGAGACCAGAAAGAGCTGAACTTATAACGAACAAAAAATTATTGACCAAGCACCTGACCGGAAACGCCTACGTTACCTTGAAGCATTACACATATTAGAGAAAAAGCCGACTATCAACACGGTAAAAGAAACAGAATTTCTTCCTACCATCATAAGAAGAAATAACACAAGAAACCACCCGACTCCGTATACCCCGCCACGAGAGAGAGAGGAGAGATCGAGGGGGGAGAGACAGAGAGAGAGAGGGAGAGAGAAAGAGAGAGAGATAGAGAAAGAGAGAGAGAGGAACAAGCAGAGAGAGAAAGAGAAAGAGAGAGAGAGGAACAAGCAGAGAGAGAAAGAGAGAGAATAAGAATAAGCGAACGAGAAAGAGAGAGAGGAATTTGCAGAGAGAGAAAGAAAGAAACTGAGAGACAGAGAAAGAGAGGAAGAAGCAGAGAGAGAACGAGCGGAAGATGTGTCATCTGTACAGAATGCAGCAGTACCTGCCGCCCAAGAGGTAGGTACCCCAACCAACACCCAACCCACGCTAATAACTCCGGCCAGACTTCGCAGGTCTCATCGCCTCAGGGAAAGATTTCGTTACCATCCAACGGCCAATTAAAATCCCTGCTCATCGACCCGCCCACCGATTGTACACGACCTTGCATGTTATAAATACTTGTAAAACGTATCTTAATTCACTTTACTGTATACTCTCATAGATGACTGCCTGTGCGCTGTCGACACGTTAGAGGAATAAACCTAAGACAAATGAAAATCTTTACATGTCCTTAGGAAACTTAATACACCAGCTACATGCTGACGAGAAGAAGATCATAAGAAGAATTGAGAAGATTCTATATAAATTAAATGCCGTTGAAACAGCTATTGTATTCAATGCTACTGCCCTCAGAGAAGGCCTCCTTCCTAATAATAATAATAATAATAATAATAATAATAATAATAATGTTCAAAGACTGGTCGAGCGATATTCATAATCATGGAGACAAATTCAAACCCATTTATAAAAATCATCAGTTATAAATTATCAAAACCCTTAGAAAAAAAAAAAAAAAAAAAACCTTTCGTAGTGCGTAACCATCGCTCACTCGACGCTGAACCATCATCGCCTCACAATGACGTCATCAACCTATTTCATTGCCGCGCTAAAGGCTTCTCTATTATAATAAGTAGGGCAATAACAGTGGAGTCATCCACTTTATCTGAAACCGATACTGTAATAATGTCCGGGGGTTCGATTATATCACCCATGATGCGCGCTGTGAATATTCACTGCATTTAGCTGCCTGCAATGTCGCAAAATAGCAAAACGATAATGAACGCAGTATATAAGCAATTACGTCAGTTCTGTTCGCATGAGAGGGATATGAATGTCTGGTATTATATCCTGGGAAGAGGAAATTAATCTTGTGATGTCATCTCTTCGCAATGGGATGACATTCAACGGTCGTATCTATTTTGACGAAATGTTTTTAGGCAGGAATTATATTCATTCTGGACAGGGGTTGCAAAGTTCACTACATGGAACATAATATTTCAAAAGATCTTGAACAACCATTTGAGGATGTTAAGACCATCAAGGGGATTTTATTAATTTTACATAGTAAGGTTAATGAGAGAGAGAGAGAGAGAGAGAGAGAGAGAGAGAGAGAGAGAGAGAGAGAGTTACAAGGATTAATGTCCCAAACACTTGTTAGCCCATCCAAGGAGACATCGTGTGCTCACTTATCTCTTTGAGCAGGTTTTACTGTTCATTCACAATGTCCTAATAATTTTGTCTAGCTTTCTTTAGAGAGAGAGAGAGAGAGAGAGAGAGAGAGAGAGAGAGAGAGAGAGAGAGAGAGAGAGGTATTGTAGTAAATTCATGAATAACTGGTCGCGGTTAAAAAAAGGGAATGAAGAAACTCTGATATAAGGCTGTAATTTGGTCTGTCTGATGATTGGAGGGTGGATGATCAACATCCCAATTTGCAGCCCTCTAGCCTCAGTGGGTTTTAAGGTCAGAGGGCGGAAACGGACAAAAAGCCATCTCAAAATAGTTTTCTTTTACAGAAAACTAAAAAAAAGCAAAAAACAGAAAACAAAAAGAAAGAGCCAAAACCAAAAAATAGCAAAGAGCGAAGAAAGGCTCTGAATCCGAGTTGCACAGTAAATTTCCATGCTGGGCCAAAAACCCGTTTCAAAAAGTTTTCGTTTTTTACACCAAAGTTGAGGGAGGAAGTTAGGAGCCACTTTTGGGTCAAACTTCGCTTAAAAATAAGGAACTGCGACTGAACAATGTTCAATAAAGTTCCCAAGTTTTTTCGCGGGGTACCCGCGAAACCTGAAATAATGTTGATGCTCTGAAAGCTGGAATGGTTATGACTCAGTTTTATAAAGTAGACTTCATGATAACTAAAGGAAAATCTACAGTTTTATTAAGAATGAATAAAATTTTTGTTCGAAAAGATAAACCCTCTTCAATTCAGTTTGCATTTTTTCTCTTAACAGACACGCATAGCCGAGTAATTAAAGTGCTATGAATGCAGCTACAAAAAGTGGTTGCAAAATCAAGCGTGCACACCAAGCGGGAAATCAACTCGGGTTAAATAGGAAAAGTGCCAAGTCATTAAGCTATGCAAATGCCGTTCAATATGCAGTAGTAATCCTCTCGCACGCACCAGCTACATACGTACGTATATATATATATATATATATATATATATATATATATATATATATATATATATATATAATATGTGTGTGTGTGTGTGTGTGTGTGTGTGTGTGTGTGTGTGTATATATTGTGTGTTTGTGTGCTGTCTGTATCTTTTTATTTGATAAATTTAAAATCTGGATTTACAATTAAAACTGAAAAATATTGTCTGTATCTTTTAATTGATAAAATATTTAAATGATGGTTACGGCCCTGAGAGAGGTCCCGCTTTCAGTATTTTTAATTGATAAAATATTTAAATCTGATGTTACGGCCTCTGAGAGAAGTCCGCTTCAGGTTTGATATGAAATAATAAATAAAAAATATTTCAACACCAACAGTTGAAACCGGGGATACGAATATAGAAAGAAACACTAACACAACAAAGGTTTATTTACAAGCTTACTAACATAGGTAAATGCAGAATGGTATCTCCTATTTACATAAAAAAAATAGAATCTTACACTGCATGAACTGGGGGAACAGTGAGGCAATTCAAATACTTGCTAGTCAATATGGCAATTCGAAGCGATGGCTTCACAAAAGGAGATCGGCGATTGCGGACGTCCTCTTGACTCCGTATTGCAGAAAATAGTCTACTTGTAAGGCAGGAACTCCCCAAAATCTCTAGCGGGACCTTTTCTTCCCTGAAGTCTGCTCAACATTGAGATAACACGGTCGTCCAGACCAGTATCCAACCAACTCTTCTTCTGATCCTTCGTCTCTAGTCTCTCTCTGACAATCTCTGCTGCTGATCTCTCACTGTTAATCTGATCTGTGGCTCTTACTGAGGATATCTCTCTGTGACTAACTGGTGTCTCTTTTACGATCTCTGGTGCTGCTGCTACAACCGTCGTATTTATACGGCACTCTGGGGGCGGAGCCTACGGCGAGCGTCACAGACTCGCGAGATTTCCAGAACTTCCTAGATGAATCTAGACAAGGTATTGCATCAGAAATCGCGGCGTTTCTCCCGACACACTGGCGCGTGTTGCGTTCCACAACACGCCCAACGATTCCAGAACAGCTGCGAGAACAGGCACCTCCAACACGGGCGCGAAAGCCTCCTTACTGCCGAACTTCTCGAAAATGCGTTCTCCTTTCCTTTATCTTTCTTTGCTAGGAAGCAATTACCATCACATCTGATCACGGGTAAAACTAAAAAACATTATCGCTAACATACTGCATCCAAGCCTTACTTTAGTAACGCCTTTTGTGCACCCCGTGAGGCGCACTGAAAGCACCCACCACCTTACGGGGCAGTAAGATTAGTGAGGGTGATCTCAGATCTATTTATTGACTGCGAGTCAAGTGCTTTGCTCACGGAGTCAAATTGCCTGGAAGTGGAAGTCAAAAGCTCTGGAATATTCTGGATCGTCCAAAAGATAACTTGAGTAAGATGAAGATCTCCACTCATTATTCTAAATTATAAAATAATCTCGCTATACAAAAAAAATGATGAAATTACTTTCAAGTAATATAGTAACTATAAACATCATATCTTCTTATTTGTTCGTTATTTTTTTTTATTAAGTGGTATCTCTTCTTACTGCATTTCCCTTTACTTCCTCCTACTTCTTCCAAATGAACACCTTCATATTCTTTGGAAGCTTGAATTTCAAGTCAGTGGCCCCTTTGGTGGGTTTGTTCCACATGAATAGGTTTCAACTACTGAATAATAATAATAATAATAATAATAATAATAATAATAATAATAATAATAATAATAATGATTGCAGGTCCACAGTAATATCGCATGTGAAGTATAAAGTCTTTAATAATAAGAGCTTTCGAACCCTGTATTAGGTTCATCTTCAGTCAAGTCTTGACTGAAGATGAACCTAGTACAGAGTTCGAAAGCTCTTTTCATTAAATACTTTATACTTCACATGCGATATTATTGTGGACCTGCAATCATTGTCATCATTTTCGACACTAAAATTGTGCCCAATAATAATAATAATAATAATAATAATAATAATAATAATAATAATAATAATAATAATAATAATAATAATAATAATAATATAAAGCATGACAACTAAGACCATTTCGGTGAAGAAATAATAATAATAATAATAATAATAATAATAATAATAATAATAATAATAATGAGGTTGATAATAATAAAGAATGGTAACAAAGACCATTTCTTGTGAAGAACAGAAAAACTACTAGAAATAACATCTTAAGTTCTGCAGTAAAAACTCGGTCCCAAAAACAAACGCAATAAAACTGGAACAACAACAGCGGTTCCAGAATACATCCATTCTGGAAACGACAAAGGCTCGTCTGTCCTCCTCCTTCCGTGACTGACTGACTGAAGTCTCTTTGGACGGGATGTCAACTTGACTGGCCTCCAAGAACACAAAATAAAATGTTGCCAGACGAGAAGATGTCAGAGAATATATATATATATTATATATATATATATATATATATATATATATATATATAGATATATATATATATATAATATATACAGATATATATTATATATATATATATATATATATATATATATATATATATATATATATATATATATATATATATCACCTCACTCTGCGTATGTGCGCACATACGTACAAACGTAACCATGAAAATGAAATTTGTTTAAGCAATATTTAAGAGAAAAACAATACGCC
>NC_061098.1:28973335-28978335 GCF_015104395.2 Macrobrachium nipponense | reverse complement strand
TATATTAACGTATGTAATACATAAATCCCAATACCTACTAATTCGAGAGCTAAGAAATGAAAACAATACACAAATATACAACAAAATTGAAAGTATGTAAACATATATTATACATATATACGTAATATATATATATATACATATACAAATAACATATATCATACATATATCTATATATATATATATATATATCTATATATATATATATATACCCCAATACGTACCAATTCAAGAGCTAAGATATGAAAACATACACAAATAAGCAACAAAAATAAAAGTAAAGAGACAACTATGCATATTCCTTTATAGGATGTTTTGATATATTCATATAACAGGTTTATAATGACTGACATCAAGAAAATTACTTAGATTTGTGAACGTCTAAAAAGCGTTGGGGTAGAATAAGCCGTTGATAAAGAATAACCATACCAAGGAGATGAGAGACAATTAAATCATATGAGGTTTATAAATCCCCATCCGGAAATATGGTGGAAGAGAGTAGTAGTTGATTTGGATAATTCTATAGATTATATTTAGTTATATAATCCTCGACCAAGGAGGTGAGAAGGAGTGTTAAGGAGTAGTGCTAAATTTGCCCAATTCCAGACCGTCATAGACATATTGAAACAATTACCCATTCTCCTGTCGTTATTAATACCAAATATATTCGCCATTAATATACATTTTTCTCGGTAATTATATCGGAGACATCGGCGATATTTGCAATTCTAGTTTCAGGATAATTCTAAGTAATGCTTAACCCGAACTCTCAATTAAGAGGAGAGTTCTCAGAATATCCTCCAATGATAAGTCACATCTAATACATATGCGTATATTATACGTATGACTTATTCTTTCTGGTGCGGTAAAATTGGCTTCCCAAAGAGGTTAAATTTTGGGAGGTACGTGGGGGGGCCATTAAAGAATATCTCATCAAAGGATTTCCTTGAAAATGTTAATGGAACTAATAGACCTTCACCAAGGCCTTTCTCTTCAGTTATGTACTATAATTTCAAAGGCTTTGCCTTTTTCCATATTTTCGTGTGTAATGCAGGAACCCGATTTAATTTTTTTTTTTTATTTCTTTTATGTCATATTCTGAGAGAGACAACTTACTCTCCAGATACTCAAAAGGCAAGTAATTGTATTGTTTGGAGAAACTCAAATACAGTGAATATATGGTGTTCATAGTGTCTAACTATAGACACTATGAATACCATTTATGCTCTCTCTCTCTCTCTCTCTCTCTCTCTCTCTCTCTCTCTCTCTCTCTCTCTCTCTCTCTCTCTCATTTAATTCTTTACTTCGTTTCCTAATTTTATTTTGCTTGAGGAATCAAGAAATTTAATGTTCCTAGGACACTGGCTCTCTCTCTGTCTCTCTCTCTTATATCTTTGATTTGTTCTATAATATGGGGGATTAAGACGTATCTCTCGGGGGGCTCTCTCGTCTCTCTCTTTAATCTTTGATTTGTTCTCTAATAATGGGGGATAAGACGTTATCTCTCTCTCTCTCTCTCTCTCTCTCTCTCTCTCTCTCTCTCTCTCCCCATCCCGGATAGGATTTAAGGTGAAGAGATAATTATTACCTCCAGCAATCAGAAGTTATGAGGCGCAAGATGAATTTCCAAATGAAATTCCACCATCCGACGTTGCTGTCATTCTTCTGGGAATTCCAATATTCCACTAACTTTATCCTGCGTTTCTGTTTGGTGTATTATAATTATGTCCTTTATTCTTCGTTTTGGCAAATTCATGCAATTTGGATTGCAGATGTTCGCCCGGCGAGGCGATTCTTAGAACGCACTGGTATACAGATTCTGAAGTGAAGTATATCCGAGTTTAACCAGACCACTGATAGAGAGAGAGAGAGAGAGAGAAGAGAGAGAGAGAGAGAGAGAGAGAGAGAGAATGTAGTACAATCTTTGAATAAAAGTGGTACATATAACTACCAGCACATGATTATTAGAGCGTAAAATTTCAATGAGTATTCTATATATATCTACATTCTTCCAATCACATCTCCAATCAGTGTCCCAATCAGCGTCCTAATCCCTGAACTCTCGGTTCCAATCAGAGTACATTGCGTATTCGTAAACAAGGAAACGCAAGCAGAGGGCGATTCAATAGGAGCATTAAACGATAATGCCCCAATCTTGATCCAGATGCTTCAAAGCATGGCTTCCGCGCCTATTACATGCTAATCTGCTTAAATCCAGAGAGAGAGAGAGAGAGAGAGAGAGAGAGAGAGAGAGAGAGAGAGAGAGAGAGAGAGAGAGAGCTTACAGACCTTACAGCTTGTTCGAGGTTTCCCCAGGTCCCTCAGTGTGAGGCACCTTTAATGTCTACCAGAGAATTGCTAATGCCTCCTCCGGTATATTTTCCATCTCCCAATAATTGCTTGGATGGTCTGGGATGCAGCTTAGATATTTGTCGAGCTTATTCTTAAGCACATCTACGCTCACTCCAGAGAGAGAGAGAGAGAGAGAGAGAGAGAGAGAGAGAGAGAGAGAGAGAGAGAGAGAGAGAGGCAGCTAAGCTGTTGACAAAGAACTGCCCTACTTGAAGTCAAAATCTGTAATGAAATGACCCACTACATCGACTAGCCAGGTACCTTATTCAATGCCTATAGGTCAAAAGGGGCATACTTAATGTTTTTTTTTTTCCGCAAATAGGCCTATATGTGCAGTCCTCCGTCCCCCACCCTCCACTCTTTGGGATCGATTCCACGTCTCTTGCGGATAAAGCAAAGTCATTAGACAATCAAATTCTACCAAAGAAAAATTCCGTGTACAGAAAGTATTTCATTTTTATTTTTATAATAAAACGAAAATCGTGGAGAATTGAGAAAAAAAAAAAACTGTGCTTTTGCCAAGCACTTGGAAAGATGAACTGCAAGAACAGAAAGCATTTCCTATAGATCCCACGAGATAAGGAACAGAAGACTGTTCTTGAGAGAGAGAGAGAGAGAGAGAGAGAGAGAGAGAGAGAGAATGATCTTGCACTTCCCCTTATATCAAAATCCCCAT
This sequence comes from Macrobrachium nipponense, assembly GCF_015104395.2. NCBI lineage: Eukaryota > Metazoa > Arthropoda > Malacostraca > Decapoda > Palaemonidae > Macrobrachium > Macrobrachium nipponense. The sequence continues at coordinate 28,975,307 of NC_061098.1, read as the reverse complement.
AAAGCAAGTCCCCCCAGTTCCCAAATGAATAAACCTTGGGGATAAAATAAGTAATATTATATAACGCTCTTACGTCGAAATACAGAAACTTAAAATTTATCAAAAGGTGAGATAATAATTTTTTCCAGGCACCGAGATTCTCAGAAATGATGTCACGAATACATTCAATTAAACACCATACATTAACAGTGCGTATGATGCGTATAGTATGTCTGTTTGTGTAATATTACTGTTTGTTTCCCCAGTCACCATTATAGCGATGACAAACAGCCTTTGTTGTACTCGATGCCAATTAAGAGGAACTCGGAACCTGCCCATTTCAGAATTGCAACAATAATACAGGATATATTGGCATGGCCATATCAGTCAGAGTACAAGCTGGACCATCTGATCATTATGAAACTAAAGGGAAAATTTTGACACCAGAAAAAAATGAAAGTCTGTCGAGCCACAAAAATCACAGATACGCAATTTCAATTTTTATCTAAGAAAAATCATCAAACTTCAAAATAGTAGTTCGCTTGTTGATTACTTTGCGATAACATTTTACGCTCATTGCCTTCTAAGCGAACGACGAAAATTAAAACAATGACGTCTAAGTCGGCAGTAATAGCAATAGTAGTTATAGTAAGTGAGATGGGAGATAGTATGAACAAGTAAGAAATGCGCAATCCAGTTTTCTTTACAGCCGCCACAGCGTATACTAATCAAGGCCACCGAAAATACATCTATCTTTCGGTGGTCTCGGTATAACGCTGCATGAGCCGCGACCCCACGAAACTTTAACCAAGAACCGGCGGTGGCCTGTGATGTATCGCTGCCAGAAACAGGATTATGGCAAAGTTTAACCTTAAATAGAATACAAACTACTGAGGCTAGAGGGCTGCAATTTGATATGTTTGATAATCGGAGGGTGGGTGATCGACATACCAATTTGCAGCCCTCTAGCCTCAGTAGTTCTTTAAGATCTGAGGGCTGATAGAAACAGTGCGGACGGACAGACAAAGCCGGCACAATAGTTTTCTTTTCAGAAAAATAAAAATCTTTGAACTTCAATTAAAACCATATCATTTAGGTACCGACACTGAGCAAGATACGAGGTAAATAACGCTGCATATAACAACTATTTAAGACACTGAAGACTGAAGACAGAGACAACATGAATATTTGCTTAAATAATCGGAAATCGTCAATAAAAAAAAAATCTTGAAAATAAAACGATTTCACAGTCCATTCATAGACTCCATTTCTGCTCCACATAAATATTTCAGTAACTGTAATGGGCGGCTTTCAGTGTATAGTAGTCGTGGGTGAAGCTTTAACGAGAAGCTCTCTGAAGTGGTAAAGTTACACTGACGTATGTTTCCTTTTTTTATGTATTTCAGTGGATATTTATTATGATTCTCTTCGATCCTTACTTCTCATTTTTCTTCTTCTTCTCCTCTTTATTCTTTCTTTCTTCTTCTTCTTCTTCTTCTTCTTCTTCTGACTTTGACATTGAAGACAGATCCTCAAAGTGGACGGTGCAACTGAACCATAACGAGAGAGAGAGAGAGAGAGAGAGAGAGAGAGAGAGAGAGACGGCAGTCCTAAGAACTGGCAAGCTGAAGTGAAAGAGAGAGAGAGAGAGAGAGAGAGAGAGAGAGCAGTCTCAAGAGAAGGCAAGTTTAAATAAAAAATGAAACAACACTTGTTACCAAGGTGAGGCAGGAGGTCATTAAAGGCCAGGATAAACTAAACAAAAAAGTTAGGTTCCTCCTCCAAGGAAAAATTAAGAAGGGCCAAAAAACATCTGGCGTCGCGGCCTGAGAAGGAAAACAAACTGCGGGAACCACCACCACCTGCTCTTAATTTTCCCAGAAGTTTTCCTCCGCTAAGTGAAATATCATCTCGCAATTTTGGGAGAGAGGGATAAAAGGTCGAAGTAAAAGTTTGTTTGTTTGTTTGTATGGTGTTTTTTACGTTGCATAGA
>NC_061098.1:28955835-28963335 GCF_015104395.2 Macrobrachium nipponense | reverse complement strand
AATGTTTGCATATATAAATTTCTAATATATATTTACATTTACACGACTGTGGATCTTTTCACTAATATACACACACACACATACACACACACACACACACATATATATATATATATAACTTTTTGTCAGTTGAGCCGTAAACAAACAACCAACCGCTAGTTGAAACATCATAAAATGGTGATAACCTGAGAAAGAAAATCATCCAGTATAGGCCTTCCCATGCCACCGAGCTATGTCCAATACCTGAAGGTAAAAAAAAAAAGAGGCCTAATAGGGCTACCGAAATCGAAACTCGAACCTGATAATGCTCCCTGAAGAAGCAAATGGAAAGACATCCTTATTTCCTCATGTTATCAACCTCTCTCTCTCTCTCTCTCTCTCTCTCTCTCTCTCTCTCACACGACTTCCTCAATGAGAGGAATAAAGGACCTCTGGAACTGAGAAGTTAGACAGAAAGGCAGATCGACTGCATATTGGTGGAGACACAGATGCTTTAATGTTGCTCAACTTTTAAGTCATGTCATTGTACCCCCTTGGGAATACAAAAAAAATAATGATAATTACCTAGATCTTACAAACGTTTTCAAGATTTTCTTTACTTAATACGATTTAACGGGTTCCTCTTTTACTTCCCAACTGGTCAAAGCTCATTATCTTGACGCGTGCAAAGCAAATAAAATCTAAATCTTATATAATCTTCTGATTATTAATTAAAAAGAGAAACATGACGATATTATCTGCCCTTGATACGGCTTTATATAATCCGTTGATTATATTGATTAAAATGAGAAATATTCCGATGTCATCTGCACTTGACAAAACTGGCTTAATTAAGCCAGTGGATATTCCCCCAAAATTCATTACCACGAAAAGGTCATCAGGCTCGATTAATCAGATTAGGTGAATTGGTCTGACCCAAACCTTTCTCTGATTTTGTAAATATAACGTCAACAAAATCTTTTTTGAAAACATGGTCGGATATAATGAGATATTAAAATAACATTATGTATACCCTGAGGTGCCTAAGAGTTCTAATCATAGATCTGACAATGTAGGCATGTGAACGTTACTTAAATGTGGTAAGTTATATAGCCTTTGTATACATACATATACATAAAAATACATACACATATACATGTGTCTAATATAGATATACATTATATATATATATATATATATATATATATATATATATATATATATATATATGTATATATATATAGCTTGATGATAAATAACAGTGCCAAAACCAGGAAGAACATTCTTTATCAAACGAGCTTTCGAGGTTTAAAACCTCATCTTCAGGCTGAAAAAATGACAAGGATGAGAAATCACTAAAAAATTACATTAAAATGAATTGTCTTATTAAAAGCTTCAGTAAGAACATAAAATAAAACGAACATCACATACAAACTAAAAATTAAAAACTACGAAAAAACTAACATAACGCAAAACATACAAAACAGAAAAAAATAAAAATAATATGAAAGGTGAACAAACTACACTCAAAAATAAAATGGCTAACGACCCACTTTGTGTACCTACTATGAAACTATATGATAGCTAGTTGAATACCTGATGAGTTGTTGTTCAATTCCGGTTTCATTTTCTTAATAAACAGCGACTCTGAAATTAAAAGGTCGAGGCTATTTGAGCAAAAAGACAGTACTCTAAAATCTAGGTGAGTGAAAGGATGGTCCTGTGCTAAACTGTGTTCCCTTATGGCAGAAAAGGGTGGTTTAGAAAGAGGAAACCAAGCTCTAACGGAAAGACCTCTGTTCCAAAATTCTGTGTCTAAGCCAGGGGGAACTGGATCCCACGTATCGCAGACCACACTGCGAACAGTAAACAAGTAAACGACACTCGAATTAAGGTCCACAGGAAGGGCAGGCTTCTCCCTCAAAAGAGATCCTACAGTAAAAGGGTTAGTAAAAACAAATCTGAAACTAACTTGAGGAAAACTATGCTTAAGTATTTCTTGTAACTTTTTTTGTACCAAGTAGCTACTATGACCAAGGAAAGGCAATTTAATATACTTCACATCTTTACTAGCAGTACTGTACACCGGTCTGGGACAAAATTTCTCATCTAGAAAATTTTTCAGAACTTTGTAAAAGACAAATACGGGGGATAAGAATTTTCGGAAAAATAATTCTGGAGGAAGACCATGTCTTGATGAAATAAATTAAAATCACAACAGACATTGTAAGCTCTATTTATCATAGTACGTATTGAATTAATTTTAAACATCTTTGGTGAAAAACTAAGATAATTCAATCCCAAGCCAGTAAAAGTATTTTTCCTATAAACGGAAGTCTCAAATTTACTTCTATTTCTGTGTACCTGAACATCTAAAAATGACAACATATTATCCTGTTCTGTCTCACAAGTAAAAGAAATATTAGGATGACGAGAATTAAAATATTCAAAAAATAAATCCACGTGTGAACGTTCCTTGAACACAAGGAAAGTGTCATCCACGTCCCTACGGTAATACAAGGGGTTGAAAGCAACAGGGCATTCAGACATCCAAAGATTTCCAAGTAGCCGCCCAATTACTGAGACTATTTTGAGACGTTATGGCTGCTCAACGCTACAGTTGTTTAGACAGACTGAGAAGGTACGCTATAGATCCAAGAAGATTGAGGAGGACATACAATTTCTGAACACTTGCAAGGATTTCCGTGTTATTCCCAATTTCATTAAATTTAAGGTTTATTCCAGAGATTTTCGTAACACGAGTACATATCTCTTATGGCAGTTTAAATTATTAGACTATGAGGTTAAAGCGCAAAAACGTAAGAAAGAAGTAATTTTTACTGAAGTGTCTTCATTAAATAGGGATTTACGGAATAATCTTTCTTTTTTGGACTACACTTGCCTGTCTTCTATTTTGGATTCCAATGTTGATAACAAATTGACAGATGTTAGGCTTACGCACAGCAGAAAGTTGAGAAATCTAGGTGTGGACGTTAGTAAAAAATAGATAGTAGTATAGTAATTTTTTATCTTTCTAACAGAAATTTAACAAAAGAGGAAAAGGATGTTCTTTCTCTTGGTCTTGAGTTTGCCTTGACTCCCATGAAATTCAATTTCTTTAAGTACTTTTTAAGTTTTGAAAAACTGTGTTCAACTTTAAGAAACTGTGACATCTGTGGTAGTGAAACACTTATTTCTATTTTTAACAAAATTTCTGTAATTGCAAATGAGACCTTTCAAAATTTTAATCGTTGAGAGGAGGGTGACAATCAGTTAAATAAAGACATAATCAATATTTTACGTAATCTTAAGAACGATGATAGTATTGTTATTACAAAGCCAGATAAAGGTAGGGGTGTTGTAGTGATGAATAAGTCTGATTATTTAGATAAAATGAATGAAATACTCTCTGACAATACAAAATTTAAGATGTTAAATGTAGATATTGCGAGTCACATTTTGAAATTAGAAGACAAATTAAATAGGATGTTAAGAAGTTTGAGAGATAAGATTGGGGAAGTTACCTATAGTAATTTATTTGCTTCAGGGTCAAAGCCCGGTTACATGTATGGTCTACCTAAGGTTCATAAAATAGGAAACCCATTGAGACCCATTATATCCTCAATTGGCACTTTTAGCTATTACTTGTCAAAGTTTCTGGTTCCAGTTTTAAAACCTCTAACTTTTAGTGAGTTTAATGTCCCAAATTCTTCCAAGTTTGTCAAAGAATTGTGTTCTTTCGATTTTAACCAAGATGTTGTAATGGCTAGTTTTGATGGAACCTCTCTTTTCACAAATATCCCATTAAAAGAAACATCTGACATTATTCTTAATAATATATGTGAAAACCACATAACAACTCTTGGACTTAGTAAAGTAGATTTGCAAAAATTATTACAATTGGCGACAACTGATGGCATTTTTACTTTTGATGGTAAATTATTTAATCAAATAGATGGAGTTACTATGGGAAATTCCCTTGGACCTGTATATGCAGATTGTTTCATGGGTTATTGTGAAAAGATTTGGATGTCTGAATGCCCTGTTGCTTTCAACCCCTTGTATTACCGTAGGTACGTGGATGACACTTTCCTTGTGTTCAAGGAACGTTCACACGTGGATTTATTTTTTGAATATTTTAATTCTCGTCATCCTAATATTTCTTTTACTTGTGAGACAGAACAGGATAATATGTTGTCATTTTTAGATGTTCAGGTACACAGAAATAGAAGTAAATTTGAGACTTCCGTTTATAGGAAAAATACTTTTACTGGCTTGGGATTGAATTATCTTAGTTTTTCACCAAAGATGTTTAAAATTAATTCAATACGTACTATGATAAATAGAGCTTACAATGTCTGTTGTGATTTTAATTTATTTCATCAAGACATGGTCTTCCTCCAGAATTATTTTTCCGAAAATTCTTATCCCGTATTTGTCTTTTACAAAGTTCTGAAAAATTTTCTAGATGAGAAATTTTGTCCCAGACCGGTGTACCTTTCCTTGGTCATAGTAGCTACTTGGTACGAAAAAAGTTACAAGAAATACTTAAGCATAGTTTTCCTCAAGTTAGTTTCAGATTTGTTTTTACTAACCCTTTTACTGTAGGATCTCTTTTGAGGGAGAAGCCTGCTCTTAATGTGGACCTTAATTCGAGTGTCGTTTACTTGTTTACCTGTTCGCAGTGTGGTCTGTGACACGTGGGATCCAGTTCCCCCTGGCTTAGACACAGAATTTTGGAACACAGAGGTCTTTCCGTTGGAACTAGGTTTCCTCTTTCTAAACCACCTTTTTCTGCCATAAAGGAACACAGTTTAGCACAGGACCATCCTTTCACTCACCTAGATTTTAGAGTACTGTCTCTTTGCTCAAATAGACGCGACCTTTTAATTTCAGAGTCGCTGTTTATTAAGAAAATGAAACCGGAATTGAACAACAACTCGTCCGGTATTCAACTAGCTATCATATAGTTTCATAGTAGGTACACAAAGTGGGTCGTTAGCCATTTTATTTTTGTGTGTAGTTTGTTTACCTTTCATATCATTTTTATTTTTTTCAGTTTTCGTATGTTTTGCGTTATGTTTTAGATTTTTCGTAGTTTTTAATTTTTAGTTTGTATGTGATGTTCGTTTTATTTTATGTTCTTACTGAATCATTTAATAAGACAATTCATTTTAATGTAATTTTTTAGCGATTTCTCATCCTTGTCACTTTTTCAGCCTGAAGATGAGGTTTTAAACCTCGAAAGCTCGTTTAATAAAGAATGTTCTTCCTGGACTTGGCACTTTTATTTATCATCAAGCTAAGATTTCCAAGTAGCCACCCAATTACTGAGATTATATATAATTATATATATATAATATATATGATATATATATATATTATATATGTATATATATATATATATTATATATATATATATAATATATTATATATTATATATATATATATATATATATATATATATACATAATTGTAACAGCCACAATGCTCTCTTACTTTCTCGACAGGAGCGATCGCCAATTCTATTATTGCTTAATAAATTCCCCCTCGGTTAAGCATATATGAAAATATATTAATTCCTAGGTAGAGCGAATTAGATATTAAAGGACATTTGTAGTTCGATATATGTATATGAATCACGGTAATGTGATAGACTTATATGATGACTACGTGCGGGCAAAAGCACTACCACGCCACAGAGAACGAGATGGGTTGATGCAGCCTCCAAAACAAAAAATACATGTCCGCGCGAAAGGTATTTCAGGTGGGGGAGGCGACATGAACTTATATATCTCTTGCTGTGTCGGGGTGGTTTAAGGCTTCACTGCCAGTCCTGGAATTTGGGAGGTCGCTGGTTCGCGCCGGTCGATCGCCAATTCTATTATCGCTTAATAAAATTCGGTTAAGCATATATGAAAATATATTAATTCCGAGGTAGAGCGAATTAGATATTAAAGGACATTTGTAGTTCGATATATGTATATGAATCACGGTAATGTGATAAGACTTTATAATATAATAGATTAGATATATTATATATATATTATATATAATAATATATATATATTATATATATATATATACACACACACATATATAGGATATATATATATAATATATATATATATATATATATATATTATTTTTTTTAAATTATATAATTACAATTTATCATGGAACATTACTGACACAAACAAAAAATCCTTCCCTAAAGAATCCCCAAAGCGCAAATCCTCGACTGACAAAAACCCCATAGCAAAAAGAATTCCCTAAAAAAATAAGCAAAAAAAAAAAAAGGAAAGCAGAAATGAAATACAGGTTATCCGAGGAACAAAAAATAATTGGGGGTGACGTGAGAGTGGCCCCAAGGGATCGGGGAGAGGGCGATGAAAAACTAGGGGGCACCGACCCCTGACACAAATAGAGGAAATTGCAGACGTCGCTACAAACAAGAAAATTCGCGGTAGTGGGAGAGAGCTCTTTAAAAATGGACTTGTGGGAGAGAGAAGTAGTACGTATTCTCTCTCTCTCTCTCTCTGTATATATATATATATATATATATATATATATATATATATATATATATATATATATATATATATATATATATATATATATATATATATGTATATATATATATATATATATATATATATATATATATATATATTATATATATATATACACACATTAAGCTACAACCTTTAATATCCAGTTCTCTCTACCTCGGAATTCATATATTTTTATATACGTTAACCGAAGGGGAATTTTTTAGTTGATGATAATGTCCTCTCGTGGATTCGAACAGCGGACAGAGTCGGTAAGATCAATGAAGTCCTGATATCTCCTCTGTGCGCTGGTTCGAATCCACGAGAGGACGAAATTATTATCAATTAAATTATTCTCCTTTGGTTAACGTATATGAAAATGTATTAATTCGCCGAGGAAAGAGCGAAATTACATACTTTTAAAGGACATTTGTAGCTTAATGCGTGTATATCAATCACGGTGATGTGATTATATATATATATATAAAATATATATATATATATATATATATATATATATATATATATATATATATATATATATGTATGTATATATATATATATAATATATATATATATATATATATATATATATATATATATATATATATATATATATATATTTATATATTTATAACAATCCTCTTACCCCTGCTTCACTTGACAACATCTAGTATATAAGGACGAATTCGCAACTAAACTGAATCAAGAGCTGAACTTCAGCGTGACTGCCTCTTACATAAGACCTGCCAAGGAGAAGTCTCCCAAACTCTTTCCATAAAGGGCTGAGTTAACCCCGACTTGCTGCATTTTGACCTCGTGTGTCTTCAATCTTAGGGCAGTTTTACCCTGGAACTTTAAGCAGTGAGATATTATAACTCGGCTGGATGGAGTTTGTCGAGGCCCTTGAGTTTTTTTTTTTTTTAATCGCGGTTTGACTGTGACATTTTATTCTGTGTTTTTCAGTCTC
>NC_061098.1:28950181-28952835 GCF_015104395.2 Macrobrachium nipponense | reverse complement strand
TAAGCTGCATCCAGACCATCCAAGCAATTATTGGGAGATGGAAAATATACCGGAGGAGGCATTAGCAATTCTCTGGTGGACATTAATGGTGCTTCACACTGAGGGACCTGGGGAAACCTCGAACGAACTGTAAGGTCTGTAAGCTGCTCTCTCTCTCTCTCTCTCTCTCTCTCTCTCCGGATTTAAGCAGATTTGCAAGTAATAGGCTCGGGAACCGTTCTTTGAAGCATCTAGATCAAGATTGGGGCATTACCGTTTAATGCTCTTATTGAATCGCTCTCTGCTTCCATTTCCTTGTTTACGAATACGCAAAGTACTGTGATTGGAACCGAGAGTTTCAGGGATTAGGACGCTGATTGGGACACTGATTGGAATGCGATTGGAAGGGGGAATGTAGATATATATATATATAGATTATATATATAGATTATAATATATATATATATTATATATATATATATATATATATATATATATATATATATATATATATATATATATATATATATATATATATATATATATATATATATATATAAATATATATATATATATATATATATATATATATATGAATTTTGACGCGCTAATAATCATGTGCTGGTAGTTATATGAAGCACTTCTCTCTCTCTCTCTCTCTCTCTCTCCTCTCTCTCTCTCTCTCTCTCTCTCGTCTCGGTACTGGTTAAATCGGATATACTTCCCTTCAGAATCTGTATACCAGTACGTTCTAAGAATCGCCTCGCCGGGCGAACATCTGAATCCAAAATTGACGAATTTGCCAAAACGAAGAATAAAGGACATAATTATAATACACCAATGAAAGGACAGAAACGCAGGATAAAGTTACTGGAACATTTGAATTCCCAGAAGACTGACACCGACGTCGGATGTGGAATTTCTTTTGGGAATTCATCTGCGCCTCGTTACTTCTGATTGCTGGAGGTAATAATTATCTTTTCACCTTAAATCCTATCCGGATGGAGAGAGAGAGAGAGAGAGAGAGAGAGAGAGAGAGAGAGAGCCAGTATCCTAGCAACATTCCCTGACAAGATACGTCTTAATCCCCCATATTATAGAAAAAATCAAAGATATAAGAGAGAGAGACAGAGAGAGAGCAGTATCCTAGGAACATTAAATTTCCTTGATTCCTCAAGCAAAATAAAATTAGGAAACGAAGTAAAAAATCAAATGAGAGAGAGAGAGAGAGAGAGAGAGAGAGAGAGAGAGAGAGAGAGAGAGAGGTTATCTTTTGGACGATCCAGAATATTCCAGAGCCTTTGACTTCCATTTCCAGGCATTTTTGACTTCGTGAGCGAAGCACTTGACTCCGCAGTCAATAAATGGATCTGAGATCATCACTAATCTCACTGCCCCGTAGGGTGGTGGTGCTTTCAGTGTGCCTCACGGGTGTGCACAGAAGGCGTTACTAAAGTAAGCCTTTTTATGCAGTATGTTAGCGATAATATTCTTTAGTTTTACTCGTGATCAAATTTAAATATTTTAATCAATTAAAAGATACAGACACATATTTTTTTAGTTTTACTTGTAATCAGATTTTAAATTCTATCAAATAAAAGATACAGACAGATGCACACACACACACACACATACACACACACACACACACACACACACACACACACACACACATATATATATATATATATATATATATATATATATATATATATATATATATATATATATATATATATATATATATACTACATGGTGTGTTTGTGTCTGTGTTCCGGTGTGTGTAGGTGTACATACACACACACACACATGTATTTATAAAACAGAAAAGTCACTTTGTTCCCCCAGCCAGATAAAAGCTCGCTCAAGGATTAGCGCGTAATAGATTGCAATTCACTATCGGAGTTTTTTTTCCAGAATTGTCAATTATTTGTACAACATCAAAATGACAGATTCTGAGCAAGTGGGCGTTACGGTTAATGGAACATTTTGTATTTCTCTGGACAGAAAAAAAACTGAAAAAAAACTGGATATAAAAAAGGACTGGATATGGATTAGCGTCAGCATTTATCGAGAATGAGCAAATGGACTTGATTTGGTAAATGTTTAAAAATAACAAGATTTGATTTTAATCTCGTTAAAATGCTTTGCGTACCCTTGACTGGAGTGGAATAATGTATAGGGATATTGACGTGAATATAATGATTTGTTGTTCGGAAGACATTACTTATGTAAACAGTAGGTATTACTTAAGGTTCTTAGCTGCAACTCCTTTCGCTCCTTTTACTGTACCTCCGTTCATATTCTCTTTCTTCCATCTTACTTTCCTCAGCCTTCTCCTAACAGTTAATTTTATGGTGCAAACTGCTTTGAGGTTTTTTTTTCCTCCTCCTAAGCCTTTCTAACCTTTGTACCGCCAATTTCCCTTTCAGCGCCGAATGACCTCATGGGTCCCAGTCCTTGGCCGCTGTCTTAATTCTATAATCAGTTCAGTTCAACAGTTTATTTCATTATAAATCCTACTCGTTTGTGTTTGTGGGCTGTGTCTGTTGAGAGAAAAATAATGCAAAATGAATTGAAGAGGATTTTTCTTTTCGAACAAAATTTTGCACTTTTTCTTAATAAAACTGTAGCTTTTCCTTTTAGTTATAAATGAAGTCTTACTTTATAAAACT
>NC_061098.1:28932681-28945181 GCF_015104395.2 Macrobrachium nipponense | reverse complement strand
ATATATATATATATATATATATATATCTATATATATATATATATATATATATATATATATATATATATATATATATATATATATATATATATATAATATATATATATATTATATATATATATATATATTATATATATATATATCTATATATATATATATATATATATATATATATATATATATATATATATATATATATATTATATATATATATATATATATATATATATATTATATATATATATATATATATATTATATATATATATATATATATATATATATATATATATATTATATATAGATATATATATATATATATATATATATATATATATATATATATTATATATTTTATATATATATATATATATATATATATATATATTATATATATATATATATATATATATATATATATATATATATACTATATATATATGCATACATACACCAACGCACACAGGCATTTAAAAGCAATAGAATTGAACCCGTTTCAGCACTTGGATATAAAACTCTGCTTAAGGGTTAAAGCATAATAGGATGCAGTTTAGTATCGAGACTTTTGCAGCTGCATATGAATGACACATCAAAATGACTTGAGGTTTTTTTTTTTTTTTTTAGCCGGGCGCGTCACGGTTAATGGCGTACCCTGTATGACCCTAGAGAAAAAAAAAAAAAGGAAAAAAGATCAACGTGCATTAGCGTCAGTATTACCGGTAATGACTGAATGGGAGGAATTTTTGGTGAATTTTGTATTGCGTGAGATCTTGTCTCAATGTCCTGCCTTCGGCTAATGTCATTTATGAGGTAGGTGGATTGAAACCTGAAAATTAATTGAATGTGGGATATAAAAGCATTCTAGGTTATAAGAACTCATTCCACATTCTGGAGCTGGAACTTTCCACACTCATTCCACATTCTGGATCTGGAACTGTTAACACTCATTTTGCATCCAGGATCTGGAACTTTCCACACTTATTCCACATTTCGGATCTAGAACTTTCCACACTCAAGCCACATTCTGGATCTGGAAATTTCCACGCTCGTTCCGCATTCTATATCTGGAACTTTCCTCACTCATGCCACATTCCAGATCTGGAATTTTCCACACTTATTCAGCATTCTGGATCTGGAACTGTCCACACTCATTCCACATTCTGGATCTGGAACTTTCTATACTAGTCCACGCTCATTCCACATTCCAGATCTGGAACTGTCCACGCTCATTCCACATTCTGGATCTGGAACTGTCCACGCTCATTCCACATTCTGGATCTGGAACTTTCTATACTCGTCCACGCTCATTCCACATTCTGGATCTGGAACTGTCCACGCTCATTCCACATTCTGGATCTAGAACTTTCTACATTCGTCCACGCTCATTCCACATTCTAGATCTGGGACTGTCCACGCTCATTCCACATTCTAGATCTGGAACTGTCCACGCTCATTACACATTCTGGGTCTGGAACTGTCCACACTCATTCCACATTCTGGATCTAGAACTTTCTACATTCGTCCACGCTCATTCCACATTCTAGATCTGGGACTGTCCACGCTTATTCCACATTCTAGATCTGGAACTGTCCACGCTCATTACACATTCTGGGTCTGGAACTGTCCACGATCATTCCACATTCTGGATCTAGAACTTTCTACATTCGTCCACTCTCATTCCACATTCTGGATCTGGTACTGTCCACTCTCATTCCACATTCTAGATCTGGAACTTTCTATACTCGTCCACGCTCATTCCACATTCTAGATCTGGAACTGTCCACGCTCATTCCACATTCTGGATCTGGAACTGTCCACGCTCATTCCACATTCTAGATCTGGAACTTTCTATACTCGTCCACGCTCATTCCACATTCTAGATCTGGAACTGTCCACGCTCATTTCACATTCTGGATCTGGAACTGTCCACGCTCATTCCACATTCTGGATCTGGTACTGTCCACGCTCATTCCACATTCTGGGTCTGGAACTGTCCACGCTCATTCCACATTCTGGATCTGGAACTTTCTATACTCGTCCACGCTCATTCCACATTCTAGATCTGGAACTGTCCACGCTCATTCCACATTCTGGGTCTGGAACTGTCCACGCTCATTCCACATTCTGGATCTGGAAATTTCTATACTCGTCCACGCTCAGTCCACATTCTAGATCTGGAACTGTCCACGCTCATTCCACATTCTGGGTCTGGAACTGTCCACGCTCATTCCACATTCTGGATCTGGAAATTTCTATACTCGTCCACGCTCATTCCACATTCTAGATCTGGAACTGTCCACGCTCATTCCACATTCTGGATCTGGAACTTTCTTTTCTCGTTCATGCTCATTCCACATTCTGGATCTGGAACTGTCCACGCTCATTCCACATTCTGGATCTGAACTGTCCACGCTCATGTCCACATTCTGGATCTGGAACTTTCTATACTCGTCCACGCTCATTCCACATTCTGATCTGGAACTGTCCACGCTCATTCCACATTCTGGATCTAGAACTTTCTACATTCGTCCACGCTCATTCCACATTCTAGATCTGGGACTGTCCACGCTCATTCCACATTCTAGATCTGGAACTGTCCACGCTCATTACACATTCTGGGTCTGGAACTGTCCACGCTCATTCCACATTCTAGATCTGGAACTGTCCACGCTCATTCCACATTCTGGATATAGAACTTTCTACATTCGTCCACGTTCATTCCACATTCTAGATCTGGAACTGTCCACGCTCATTCCACATTCTGGATCTGGAACTGTCCACGATCATTCCACATTCTGGATCTGGTACTGTCCACGCTCATTCCACATTCTGGGTCTGGAAACTGTCCACGCTCATTCACATTCTGGATCTGGAACTTTTCTATACTCGTCCACGCTCATTCCACATTCTAGATCTGGAACTGTCCACGCTCATTCCACATTCTGGGTCTGGAACTGTCCACGCTCATTCCACATTCTGGATCTGGAAATTTCTATACTCGTCTACGCTCATTCCACATTCTAGATATGGAACTGTCCACGCTCATTCCACATTCTGGGTCTGGAACTGTCCACGCTCATTCCACATTCTGGATCTGGAAATTTCTATACTCGTCCACGCTCATTCCACATTCTAGATCTGGAACTGTCCACGCTCATTCCACTTTCTGGGTCTGGAACAGTCCACGCTCATTCCACATTCTGGATCTGGAAATTTCTATACTCGTCCACGCTCATTCCACATTCTAGATCTGGGACTGTCCACGCTCATTCCACATTCTAGATCTGGAACTGTCCACGCTCATTAACACATTCCTGGGTCGGGAACTGTCCACAGGGCTCATTCCACATTCTGGATCTAGAACTTTCTACATTCGTCCATGCTCATTCCACATTCTAGATCTGGGACTGTCCACGCTCATTCCACATTCTAGATCTGGAACTGTCCACGCTCATTACACATTCTGGGTCTGGAACTGTCCACGCTCATTCCACATTCTAGATCTGGAACTTTCTATACTCGTCCACGCTCATTCCACATTCTAGATCTGGAACTGTCCACGCTCATTCCACATTCTGGATCTAGAACTTTCTACATTCGTCCATGCTCATTCCACATTCTAGATCTGGAACTGTCCACGCTCATTCCACATTCTGGATCTGGAACTGTCCACGCTCATTCCACATTCTGGATCTGGTACTGTCCACGCTCATTCCACATTCTGGGTCTGGAACTGTCCACGCTCATTCCACATTCTGGATCTGAACTTTCTATACTCGTCACGCTCATTCCACATTCTAGATCTGGAACTGTCCACGCTCATTCCACATTCTGGGTCTGGAACTGTCCACGCTCATTCCACATTCTGGATCTGGAAATTTCTATACTCGTCCACGCTCATTCCACATTCTAGATCTGGAAATTTCTATACTCGTCCACGCTCATTCCACATTCTAGATCTGGAAACTGTCCACGCTCATTCCACATTCTGGATCTGGAACTTTCTATACTCGTCCACGCTCATTCCACATTCTAGATCTGGAACTGTCCACGCTCATTCCACATTCTGGGTCTGGAACTGTCCACGCTCATTCCACATTCTGGATCTGGAAATTTCTATACTCCTCCATGCTCATTCCACATTCTAGATCTGGGACTGTCCACACTCATTCCACATTCTGGGTCTGGAACTGCCCACGCTCATTCCACATTCTGGATCTACAACTTTCTACATTCGTCCACGCTCATTCCACATTCTAGATCTGGAACTGTCCACGCTCATTACACATTCTGGGTCTGGAACTGTCCACGCTCATTCCACATTCTGGATCTAGAACTTTCTACATTCGTCCACGCTCATTCCACATTCTAGATCTGGGACTGTCCACGCTCATTCCACATTCTAGATCTGGAACTGTCCATGCTCATTACACATTCTGGGTCTGGAACTGTCCATGCTCATTCCACATTCTAGATCTGGAACTTTCTATACTCATCCACGCTCATTCCACATTCTAGATCTGGAAACTGTCCACGCTCATTCCACATTCTGGATCTAGAACTTTCTACATTCGTCCACGCTCATTCCACATTCTAGATCTGGAACTGTCCACGCTCATTCCACATTCTGTATCTGGAACTGTCCACGCTCATTCCACATTCTGGATCTGGTACTGTCACGCTCATTCCACATTCTGGGTCTGGACTGTCTACGCTCATTCCACATTCTGGATCTGGAACTTTCTATACTCGTCCATGCTCATTCCACATTCTAGATCTGGAAACTGTCCACGCTCATTCCACGTTCTGAGTCTGGAACTGTCCACGCTCATTCCACATTCTGGATCTGGAAATTTATATACTCGTCCACGCTCATTCCACGTTCTAGATCTGGAACTGTCCACGCTCATTCCACATCTGGGTCTGGAACTTTCTATTCTCGTTCACGCTCATTCCACATTTTGGATCTGGAACTGTCCACGCTCATTCCCCATTCTGGATCTGGGAACTGTCCACGCTCATTCCACATTCTGGATCTGGAACTGTCCACGCTCATTCCCCACCATTCTGGATATGTAACTGTCCACGCTAATTCCACATTCTGGATCTGGAACTTTCTATACTCATTCCACATTCCGGACACGGACGTTTCATTCCAGCACTTCAAGGACCTTTCTTCTCTCATTCAGAAACTACACTTATATATAAAGACTATTAAGAAAATAATGCCGTATTATCGTCTCCATCAATGTGCTGTAAAAAGAAACTAATGAGAGAGATTGCAGGTCTGAGGCTGAGTAATAGCAACGTTAAGAAAAATTAAGCAGTAAATTGAAAGAGAGAGAGAGAGAGAGAGAGAGAGAGAGAGAGAGAGAGAGAGAGAGAGAGTGGGTAACAGTTAAGGATTGCACTTACAGCAATGAATATTTTTTCTTAAAGTAAACGCATTTAAACATTACTAATCGGTTTGCGCAAGTTTAAATATTTAAATAGGTATTAAACAAATCTCAGAATAATTGCAATTAATTTTCTGTGCAATTGCGATGCTTTCATCCTTTTACCCCTTCCAGACTTTTTTTTAACTCTGAATATCCCCTTCAGCGCCGAAAAGACCTCATTTGTCCCCCAGCGCTTGTCCCTTTGGCCTAGATTTTATCATTTTTTCCCCCCGTAAAGTGTCCTCTGTTGTGGCCCCCAAAATTCTCCTTATCGGATTTTCAAATCATCGCCGTCTTTTTCCTCACTGGATATTCGCTACTTTCCCAAAGGTTATTATCCCATTCCTTTCAGTTTATTTTTACAAGTATTGGACTTTTTCACAGTCCATATGTAAAAAATAAACTCATTGTTTACGGCCTCTATGCTAGAAGCAGTGGGGAACATTACTGCTGTAATTTGCACATCAAAGATATGGTTTGGGAAGTTTATTGGTGCCAGTGAAATGCAATGAAACCATTGGATTCCATTGAAGCGAGTGATGTTCAGTGAGGTTCTTATATTTTATTTAATTTTATTCCCTGACTTTATGGACAGAATCTCCTTCTTAATTCTCTCTCTCTCTCTCTCTCTCTCTCTCCCCCTTGAGCAAGATTCCGTGGGTGGCCCGAAGCCATTTTAATATCAACCATCCAAGCAACCTCCCTCTCTCTCTCTCTCTCTCTCTCTCTCTCTCTCTCTCTCTCTCTCGTGGACAATCCTCTTTTATCCCAAGATACCCCAGCTTACCCAGCCTTCAAAAAAATATCGGTCCATATGCAATTCGTCATCCTTGCACCAACCCGAAAAGCGACCCACGAAATTTTGAAAACCGAAGTGACCACTATTTTACTACTATATTTCAAAACTACTCTCTCTCTCTCTCTCTCTCTAAGTGAATCGTTTTAAATTCTGCGTTGTTTATTTTTCCTTCAATCGTAACGAGTTTTTTTTTTTTGGACCGCGTTGATCCCAATCACAGTACAACAGTGTTCATTTAATCCCCGATAGATCTACCATCATTCTCTCTCTCTCTCTCTTTCTCTCTCTCTCTTGTGTCTTTTAGCGTCTTTTTAACCTCGGATTCTTTCCCCACTTGTATCCTTTCTTTTTCTTCCATGCCAGTTCCTTTAGTGTAGTGTTCTTTATTTAGGCTACGCTCGATTTGCCAAAATTGCTGTTATCCTTTTTTTTCGTTCTCTCTCCCCTTTTAACACCAGCGAGTTCGTTTTTTATCTTATTACTTCACTATTTTTAGGTACGATGTATAAGAAAAATATGCTTGTTATCTAGAAATTCTAGAAAAAATCATGCTCTTTATCTCGGCAGTCTTTGATAACAACCAAAACTCGAAAGTACTCAGGCAACTCTCATCCCAGTAGGCACTGCTTTCAAAATAATTCGCAAGCACCATTTATCCGAATCAAGCAAAAACCTAAAGCATTTTCATTGTGAATTTTCAGCCCGGCGCCCCCCCACCCCCCGCCCCCGCCTCAACAACAACAGCAGCAGCGGCTGAGGCTGCTTGTTATCGCCAGAGATCAAACATAACTCAGAGGATTTGCGGGTGGAGTCGACTCGGTTTGTGATATTGTTGGAGTTGTTCCTAAAATTATTTGTGGTACACGGGACTTTTCGTATCTCTCTCTCCTTTGCGTATTTCCCTTTTACTTCCTCTTACTTTCTTTTTATATACTTTCTCCTTCAGTCCTTTTTCGTCCATCTTCCTTCCATTTGTCCCTTCCAGCCATGTCTTTTAATTATTGTAAAAAAAAAATACTTTTAATGCAATTAGCAGGTGATTTAATTAGGAATAAGTCATTAACAAATTTCTAAAAAAAAATTCTAAAATTATTAATTAACTTTTGACTCGAAAAGCAGTTGGCATTATTACAAAAACGGACTTTTTATATTATTTTAAATAAATTAAGGATTTATACATAAACATGAATCCTTTTTGAGGAGTTCTGTCCCAATATCATGCTGGTGTGATTCTTTCAAATGAAGTGAAAGGTTGTTGCAGAGGCCCGACGGAGCGGAATCAGTGGTTGCGAGACCCTTTTCTTATCCGTGATTGTGAGGTTTCAGTCCGTTTTTTTTTTCTATTTTATTTTTTTTTTAGCTTGAATCGAATTGGAGTCCTTGCATCAATTATAAAGATCAGGGGCGTATGTAGAAAAAGCTAATTCCTACTCATAACGTCTATCCCGCATCTAAACATATTTTTTATATTATTACTTGAAAAATATACATCTTAACCGGTTCAGTTTATTTTTATTCCATGAAATATGAATGCATTCCTGACATCTTTTATGAAAACTTTAAATTTGCGAGGGCCGTAGTAGCCAACTAATTGCAATACGTGACTACGCAATGCCCATCTGAAATTGTTAAATTGTATTATGTGCCTGCTTCATTACTAGCTACGTAATTAATCCCTGTGATTACTGAATGCTTTCGTAATGGGGGCAGCGTTATTAACAGTTCATAAAAAGCCTCTTGTGGAAATTGACGATTGGATTTCATATTTGATTACAAGTTTATACTTTTTTTTTTTATAAACAGTTTGGAATTGCCACATTGCTTTCGTAATCAGGTCATGTTTCAGGTCAAGTGTGTCTTTAATCATGTAGTTCGTTGCCTCATCAATATATTCATTCGACGCTGGTGCCCAGTTTTTGGATTTGAATTAGACTTATAAGTGTAGGTTGCTTGATTGACATTTCATGAAAGATTAATTACCAACTATCGTTCAATAAGATTTAAGTTTTTCTATTATGAAAATCATTTATTTTTTTAATATTATTTTTGTCTTATTGTCTTATTAGTGTATTCCAGTTGCGAACAAAGATTTTAATTCCTTCCTTTTTGGTTTTCTGTTTTCAAAATTTTTTTTTCATTTTGGCAGACTTGATGGAATATGATTAAGAGAACATCAGTCAACTTAATCCTATTTTAACGTTCAACCTCATTTTGTAATTTCATCTTAATGGTTTTGGACTGAGTTCTCTTTGGTGTAGATGACGAGACACTTTTTTTTTTTTTTTTCAGCTTTTTTATCGCTTTTTTATTTATTTATTTTTTTTTTTGTCTCATTCGGAAAAGTAGTTAGTCCCTCTTCCGAAAGAGCGTATACGTTGTAAATGGGTCGATTTTGTAATAAATAAATAAAAATCGAAGATACATAATAACTATTTATCAATGACAGTTATGAGAAATAAAATGGAGCACACCTGAACTATCACTAATCCTTAAATAAGTTTATACTTTGCAATGGTTTCCTCATATTCCGCAGCAAAAAACAGGTGTCCTTTATCTAGAAACTATTTCGAAACTATCGAACGTCCCCTTTTCCGGAGCAATATCCTATTCCATTCAGCCCCAACGCCCCCGTCCTTTGGTGGGCAGACATTAGCATATCATCAGGGCCTGAGTAAGGCGCCGGAAAATGTGTTACAGTGAAGAAGAAAAAAATAAAAAGCCCTTCCAATTTTATTTCCATTTGACGGTTTCGAGTTTGATGTATTCACTTTTATTCACTTGGGGAGTCCCTTTCTCTTTTTTTTTTTTTCTTTTTGCGGGGTGAAGAATGAGATTCTTTTTAAGTTTTTGTTCTGTCCTGCCCACTTCCTGTGAGGAGGAGATTTTTTCGAAACGCTGCTTTATAAATATTTTCAAAGGACGTCAGCTATAGTAGACTCACATCAACCGTGCATTTGACGTCTAGGCCAGTCCTTACGACGCTCCTGATTGGTTGATGATAAGCCAACAATCACAGGGCTGGAAACTCTCAGTCTCGAGAGAGACTTCACATAGTCAGGATGTATGTTCCGCCTCTCCTGAAAGACGTATCCATCAGGAGAGGCGGAACATACATCCTGCCTATGTGAACTCTCTCTCTCGAGACTGAGAGTTTCTAGACCTGTGATTGGCTTATCAACAGCCATCATGGAGTGTCGTTAAGGGACTGGCCTAGACGTCAAATGCACGGTTAATGTGAATCTACTATTGCATATACTCGTTTTTGGGGGGGGGGGGGGTCAAACGATGGATAGATGCAGTTATTATTGTCCTGAAATATCAGTAGCAGATTTTGACTTACTTCGATAAAAAAGGATTCATTCACGGATACTTATTTTTCGCTTGTAAATCATATATAGCTCTAATTATGATATATTGATAATACTTCCCTCCTGAATCACTCAGACTTAATAATTGCTATACAGCTATATCTCTCTCATTAACTGAAATGTCTAGGTAATATATAAAAACTCTTTATCGTTCATTTTCACGAAATCTCCAGGAATTCCTTAATAATCTCAATAATTCAGTCCATTCTATAAAATTTACTGTAGAGGAAGAAAGAAATTGTAATTGAATTTTCTTGATGTAAATGTTCATAGAAATGATAGAAAGATTTCACGCCTTTTCAGTCTTTTCGAAAATCACTGACATTTTCCAACTCACCATCAAAATGTTAAATTCTCTGTTTTCTCTGGGATGTTTCTAAGGGCTTTACGTGTCTGTAGCCCGCAGTTTATTGACGCTGAAATTAAAAAACTATTTATGATATTGCATGAAACGTAAATACCCAACGACTTTTTGTAGATGTGGCAATGGAAAAGAGCTAGAAAAACATTTTATTCACGAATGGACAAACTTGAATTTAGTAGCATAACATTCTAAAATTACCCTATGATGAAAGGTTTTTTAGATATTCCTTAGAATTTTTATTTTAAAGCTTTTTAACCAAATAAATGTTGTTTCCAGTAATATTAATGTCAAGAGTTTAGTAATCAAAAATTCTCCTAAAGATTCTTTTGCAAAAAGTGTGATAAATTTTATTTTACGGACAACCGGTTAATCTCTTCACAACGTCTCAAACAACATCAATATTCTGTGAGAACTGGCAAATATCGAATGCATTATTCGTACATATGAGAGATTTAGACCATCCTATTAACTGGAGTCAAAGCAGAGGGCCTTAATTCCATGTAATGAACACAGTTAAAAGGAATATCATTGAATCTTGTTTCATCAAGTCAAATAATAAAAAATGTTCTAAATTTAAGTCTTGGTTTCATTTAAACTTGAGCTTTCATAATGACAAAAAGTTGTAGATAAATATAACCACAAAATTAATATATTCAGTTTTTTACACGTTTTGGGCTGTAAAGAAACTTTGTAATTTCGGTTAGGTCAATCTGTTTAGGTTTTGTGACCGTGTGATATCCGATCATCCTGGATTATCTCTTTTAATTTTTACCCTTTTGACAATTAACCATCTTGTGTTGTACCTGAGACCTTTCTCTACATTTGTATTTCATTCTCTCCTTGACAATGTCTTAGGTAAAGACGAAAGCGCTTGGATTTCTGAGTATCATTTTCCGGTGGAATTCGGCTGGGTTATAAATTTATATAGATTATATATTATATATATATTAATATATATATATATTAATTATATATATATATATATATATAGATTATAATCGATATATATATATATATATATAGATAATATAGATATTATATATATATATATATATATATATATAGGTATATAATTTATATATATATATATATATATATATAATATATATATATATATATCTTTATATATATATTATATCATATGTATATATATATATATATATATATATATATATATATTATAATATATATATATCTATATATATATATATCGATATATAATATATATATATATATATCATATTATAAATATTAATATATATATTATATATATATATATATATATATATATAGAATTTATATTTGCATACAAACACACACACACCTATATATATAGTGCGTGTGTGTGCTCAGACATCCATCAATAATTCGAACTGATCCACCCATTATAGTAGCACGTACTCAGAATATCATTCCATTATTCTTCCTTCGCCCCCATAAAAGCTTCAATTACTAAGCTACTATTGACAGGAGGCCTCTCAATTTTGTTTATTTATCGCCATTAAGGGCGATTTATGTGCGGGCAAATGCCCCATTAAATTGTTATTGACGAACATGTTTGAATTTCGGTTGGCCAGGAGGCCTGGCAAATGCAGATCAAATGGTTTTTAGGTGTTTTTTTTTTTTTTTGATCGTGGTTGAACAGGCTACTGATATCAGTTTTTTGTAAAAACCTTTTTGAATTTTTATCACATCATCGTGACTTATATTGGCATGCACTAAGCTACCAATATTCCTTTAATATCTAAATTCGCTCTACTCTGAATTACTCTATTTTCATTATCATGTTATCGAATTGGAAATTTTTTTTTAGTTTTTGGATCATAATTTCGAACATCTCGTGGTTTCGAACTAGCACATAGAGAAACTCAGGACTTTAGTGACATTACCGACTCGGCCAGCATGAAGATGGACGTTTCAACTCTTGTTTTATGTTCTTGTTTATTTGTCCTTCTGTTAACTATATTTGTTTGTCTTATATGAATTGATACTGAGGCTGTAATCTAAAGATATTTTCTCGTTTCGATGTGACTGTCCGCTTAGATAGTTCTTAAACTCATAAAAGCAAAGTAACATTAATAGGTGAAAACAACTTTATTGTCTTATGTATCGTTGAATTGTTTTTTACACAGTTTTCTGTCTGTTTTATAAAAACTGCTTCAGATCCCAAGTTAAAGTCTCAGTTTAACCAGACCACCACTGAACTGATGAAAGCTCTCCCTGTGACTGGCCACAAGAATTTAGTATTCTTACAAGCTAGGAACCATTGGTTACGTTCCAACCGACCTACAGCTTATTGGGGGATCCGAACGACCATTATATCGTGAAATGATTTCTAATCACCAGAAAAAACAAATTCCTTTGAATGAGTCCACGTGGGCAGACCGGGGAAGTGACTCGCGACTACCGAATCGGTAGGCGAGTACGTAATCCACTCGTCCAACGATGACGTGCTTCCAAATCCTAACATTTTCACGTTGGAGTTTTTTTTTTTTTTTTTTAAAATATTGAGATAAGTGGTAGGGCTATTTC
>NC_061098.1:28900181-28925181 GCF_015104395.2 Macrobrachium nipponense | reverse complement strand
TGATAATTACCTGCGGTGGCCGAATTCCATATGGAATCGCGCCCTGGTTGATGGTTGCATGAGTAGAGGAAGCCGTTGCATTACGTTGCATTGCATATCATTACTATTGATCTTACTTGGGGTCGTATCTTGGAGTCAGATTGATTGTATTGCTACTCCTCATGGAATCTAAGATTCATAAAACGAATTTTATATGATAATTCTTTGCGAAGATGATATAATATTTTTAATATTTTGCGGCAGATGTTGATTTATTGTTTTTTATTTATTGTTTTTTTTTAGCGACTATAAGTAACAGAATTTCTGCATCCTGAATGGTATATTTTTTAAACCCTACTTCACCGAAGTATTTCTAAATATTCATGAGTCCCTCGTATACTGTTTTGTGTTACGATTTTTATTTCGAAAAGGATTAATTTCGTTTTTTTAATTAAAGTAAAGGAATTTTTGTCCAAAAGGATTAATTTCGCTTTTAATTTTATTAAAGGAAAGGAATTTTCAATCTTGACAAAAACAAAATGGGAAAGTACGAAAGATTATTCTCACCAAATCCATTTGCCATTTGCTGTAGAGAGAGAGAGAGATTATTATTTAATAAATTTATTACGCCCAAAGACGTCAAACAAAGTTTACATATTAGCAGTTACATACATTACATCAGAAATCAACAGAAAAAAAAATTATAGCATTGAATCATCGGTATATCAGTTACAAAATAACATATATGAGACAGATATTCTATTATCACAACAACTGCAACAGACAGTTTAGCAGCCACCAAAGTGAGGAAGACGAGTCAAAATTATGTCTAGGTGATCATCTTTGAGTAGAGAGAGAGAGAGAGAGAGAGGGCTAATGATATTAAACCGTCTCCCCCCCCCCCCCCCCTCCCACAAATCTATATTATTTTCATTAAAGTAAACCAATTTTCTATTTTAAAAAATATAAAAGTACGAAAGATTATTTTTCAGTAAATCAATTTGCCATTTTCTGGAGAGAGAGAGAGAGAGAGAGAGAGAGAGAGAGAGAGAGAGAGAGAGAAGAAGGCTACTGATATCAAAACCCTCCCTCCCTCCCCCCTCCCCCCTCCCCCAAATCGATATCATTCCTAGCTAAACAGTAGCGTCGTTCCGCGGCAAACAAAAGACAAGCGCCTTAGTGGCGTGATCGGTATGGTCTTTGCCTGCCACCTCGGTGGCCGCCAGTTCGATTCTTGAGCATTCCACTGAGGTGTGAGATATGTGTATTTTCTGGCGATAGAGGTTAACTTTCGACGTGGTCATATAAAGTCGTTGGTCCCGTTGCTAAATAACCACTGGTTCCATGCAACGTAAAAACACCATACAATCAATCAAACACAAAGACACATTTCGGGTCTTAGGCCAGGTTTTGACAGATCCTCTTTCTCTCTCTCTCTTTTCAAAGTCACTTTTCTGAACATATAAATTCCGCCTATGGTCTAACTCGTGACACTATTCATTATCTTTTTATTATGCATTTTCGCTTTTGAAGTAATCATATTATCCACGCGTACGCTTCCGGTAATTACCAAGTGATTAATGAGCATTTTGATACCCATTAATATTAGCCTGTCAATTTTCACGATAATGATTATCAGTATTCACTACAGTGATGATGTACGCATTACGTAATGTAACGTTAATTGACCTTATTAGGGGAAGGTGTCATTTAATTTTGGATGTTCATTAGTCATATTATTCATTTTAAAGTCACGTATTTCACGCGTAACTTTAATAAGCTGTCATTTTTGTCTAATCGTATCCCTTATTCAGCAATGTTTCTTTGCTTCCATCTTACTTTCTTCAATACACCTTTCAAACCTTTTATTGTCGACTTCCGTCTCAGCGCTGAATGACCTCATACGTCCCAGTGCTTGGCCTTTGGCCTAAACCCTATGTTCAGTTTAATTTATTCCTCGTAAAATAGTGACTACTATGAATTTGTTGATAAAGTAAAAAAAAAATAAAAACGACTGAATTTACAGCAACTCTAGAAAAGAAAAAGAAAATGTTAAATAAAATTAATGGATTAAAATCGTTACACTTTTCAAACTGAATATGTTCTTTGAATTTCTGTTGATTTGCAGTTTACGAAAATAAGGTGAGATAAGTTACGCAACTATTTTTTGTCCGTTACTGAAAGGGCTGTGAATACTATATATATATATATATATATATATATATATATATATATATATATATATATATATATATATATATATATATATTATATATATAATATATCGACGACGGTCAAAACATCGAATCGGAGAGAGAGCAAACGAGCGCTGTCCTGTTTTGGAAAGGTTGATTATATACCCACATTCCGCTCAGGCCGACCATGTTTGCCCGCAGGGCAAAACAAAAACAAAAAGAACCTAAGGCCTATATTATTTTTGAAATATAAAACCGCTGGTAACTTACTGCGTCACGAGTGTATCAGACATTTGCCAGAACACTGATCGAACGTTACGTAGGTCTAAGTGATGAGTGAACGAACCCATTACCGATGTAAGCGCGGAGTTTACCGTTGTTATTTTTATATTCAAAGTCAAGTTATAGAATACATATTCTACACTTTGTTTAGAGTATTACGGTCCTCGGGCACTGGCTGTTTAGAATGCATAATCTAGAGACTTTGTCTAAAGTCACTGTGTATTTCAGTCGAGGCTTAGCGAGCAAAGTCGTTTCCATAACTACAGATCCTCAGATAATCACGGATGAACCAGAAATGCATCATATGCAGCGGCTTATCCTTTCCGAGTCTTTTCACATTCATATAAATACGCTCATCTGTTCTGAAAGTATATTTAACTGTAAAAATATGAAGCCTTAAGAAAGGATCCAGGGGCATTATTGAATTACTCCTTAGAGATCGTTCTTGCTTATGATCACAGTGGTATTAAATGATAAACAAAGAAATCTAAAATCTACTACTCCATTTTGTTCAGTCGATACCGTACCGGTTTTTCTCTCGCGTTATTTACAGTTCAGTGGTGTCGTTTTTATTGTCGATACCCTCTACGTTTTCTTTATGTCGCTTCCCGTTTTCTTTACGCAAGTGGTTGTTCAGTGGTGTTGTTATTACTGTCGATACCCTCCACGTTTTCTTTATGTCGCTTCCCGTTTTCTTCATGCAACTAATTGTTCAGTTGTGTTTTTATTATGGTCGTCATCCTCTACGTTTTCTTTATATCCCTTCCCGTTTTCTTCACTCATCTGGTTGTTCAGCGGTACTTTTATTACTGTCGATACCCTCTACGTTTTCTTTATTCCCTTCCCGTTTTCTTCATTCAGCAAGTCGTTCAGTAGTGTCGTTATTATTGTCGTTAACCTATACGTTTTCTGTATTTCCCTTCCCGTTTTTCTTCATGCAACTGCGTCTACCGTTTCCCGACTGGTCTGTGAGACGGCCACGTGTCCTCACACAGCTTTACCTAAGGAAATCTTTATCCGGCCTGGTAATCCTTATTGGAAACAAAGGATATTTCCAGGGACATTCGAATTTCCATGAATGCTGATCACATTCAGTTATCCACATGGAATAGGGTTGGCTGGTTTCTCTTTTCGTCAGGCGAAGAATGTCGTATGATTCTATGCTCTATCAAGTCTTTCCAATGTCTTCTCATTTGCGTTTCTTGACGGCTGGAAAATTGCTTGAGTTGGGGCTAAGCAGCTCATGGTCAATTTAGGTAGAAATGTTTTTATGTTGTTTCAGTTCCAGTTCCTTTTAGTTTTCTGAAAAAGAAAACTATTGTGTGGGCTTCCAGATCTTAGAAACTACTGAGGCTAGAGGGCTGCAAATTGGTATGTTATGACCCAGCCTCCAGTCATCGAACGTACCGAATTGCAGCCCTCTAGCCTCAACAGTTTTGATTTGATTTAAGGTTGAAGGTAGCCTTGATCATACTTGTTTGTACGGGCTCTCACTGTCCTCCCTCAGATCTTAGAAACACTGAGGCTAGAGGGCTGCAATTGGTATGTTGATCCCACCCACCCTCAGTCATCAAACGTACCGAATTGCAGCCCTCTAGCCTCAGCAGTTTTGATTTGATTTTAGGTTGAAGGTAGCCTTGATCATACTTGTTGTACGGGCTCTCACTGTCCTTCCTCGATCTTGGAAACCACTGAGGCTAAAGAGCTGCAAATGGGTATGTGTTGACCCACCCTCCAGTCATGAACGTACCAAATTGCAACCTTCTAGCCTCAATAGTTTTTTATTTGAGTTATGACTAAAGTTAGCCGTCATCTTGACTCTTAGCAGCGCTATAGGTATCAACAACATTGGCTACACTGGACCATGGCTGAGCTTCACGGGCCGCTGCCGAGAGTTTTATGGGCCGTGGCTGAGGCCACCACCGGACAGAAGTCTTTATTTTTTACTTGTTTGATAGCATAGGATTTAATGAGATTTCTATCGACACAATGTCAGGTTGAATGAAGAAACGATTTTTCCTGATTGACAAATGTTAACTTATGATTTATTGGATAAAGTAAACTTCTTCATCAAAGGATATATTAGGTATTAATATATTTTCCTTTTTTTTTGCCTTCAGCTACCTGGCCTTAGGGTGAATGGGTTACCGGTAAGGTAAGTTTTGAATAACTTTCGCGTCACATTCTTTTATTTAAAATATGATTTTGAGAATGTTTGTTTTCAGTATTATTCTTAATATATTCTCTGTCTGTCTGTCTGTCTGTCTGCAAGAAGACTAATAAAGATTATGACCGTTTATTATGAGGCAAATTTCCAACACGCTGTATAACCGCCGAGGTCTACCATTTTATTTCATTTATTTATTTATTTATTTATTTATTTATTTATTTATTTATTTATTTATTTATTTATTTATAACTTTCTTTCTTTCCGAAAACAGTTGTTTAAATACGTTGTAAATTAATGTTATGTTGTAAAATCACGATTGCATGTATAATTTATAATCGGTTTTATGTTGCATATTTGTATTTATTTATTTATTTATTTACGTATTGATTGCTTATTTATTTATGTTTTTGTAGCTGGAAACATGTGGCGTTTCCTCTGAATAATGTGTTATTTCCTAGATGAAAATACGCGTTTCCAACAAATAATATCATTTAATGTTCGACCACGGACGAGTTTTGGAATAATTAAGCGGTAGTTCAACGAACCCAATTACGATATTTGTGGATATGAACCCCTCTGATACGTAGTTCAACAAACCGCACATGCGCCAGTCTGTTTAGGAAAAATGCTGTAATTAAAGAATAATGCTTTGGCCTTCAGATATCCAACTTTGTGGTCATTAAGCGTTGACATTCAACAAAACTTACACAGATGTTAAATTACTTTTCGTTATGAAGACAGAACTAATGAAAGTGTAATTTACATATAGAGTAGCGAACGATTATTTGATTTATATAGATTAAATTGAAAAGCTACACGAAATGTTAATTTACTTTCGATGAAGGCAGATTTAATGAAAGTGTAAGTTTACATAGAATAGGAACGATTATTTCTTTTATATCGATTAAGCAAGATTGTAAAACGAGGCGTTGACAAACATTACAGTTTCAATCACTAAAATTCTGACTTTGATATTGTCGACAGGAAGTTTGAATAATTATTTTGGACGATGGAATTAACCTCGTCTGTATTCTCGCTCTTGAGGCGAGGTTTCAGTGAATACAAATGTTATTCTGTATTCCTAATAATAGCCGAAAGAGACTTTTAAAATGATGTCCGATTTAATGGACGATTTTGAGTTTAATCAAAAAATTATTCATTATGACCAGTTTTTTCATTGATTACTGAAAGATGCCTGACATTAATGTCTGGGTGGTATTTCAAAGTTATTCAGGTATTGCTAAAAGAGAGAGATAACCTTATATTAATATCTGAGTAATATTTTGAAGATATTCAGATATTGTCAAGTTGAGAATAGATTATTAACTAGTTTAAAATTCCAAACAGTGGGAGGTGTGTGAGTATGCTTGCGTGTGTTAGAGAGAGAGAGAGAGAGAGAGAGAGAGAGAGAGAGAGAGAGAGAGAGAGAGAGAGTAATATTTCGAAGATATTCAGATATTGTCAAGTTAAGAATAAATTATTAACTAGTCTAGATTCTAAACAGTACGAGAAGTGGGTGTCAACGTTTAGACTTTTTTTAGATAGTGACCCCTTTACTATCAAATCAGAGCGAAGTAAGTGTATCTTAGTTCAACAAGACCACTGAGCTGATTAACAGCTCTCCTAGTGCTGGGCCCGAAGGATTGGATATTTGCACGCGGCTAGGAACCATTGTTTACTTAGCAACGCGACTACAGCTTATCGTGGGAAACGAACCACATTACATCGAGAAATGAATTTCTAATCACCAGACATAAATTCCTCTGATTCCGCGTCGGCAGAGCGGGGTGAGCGAACTCGGGCTACCAGGTGGGTAGTCGAGTACGGGAAGCACTCGTTCATTTGGGGTGACTATCTAGGAATGATCCGGTAATTCTAAAAGGCAGATAAATATTCGGCGCCAGAATACGTACATTTCTTTTGCTCGATCATCATATCCGAAAATGTGTATTTCTGGACGTTTGAAAAAAATATTTGCAGCGGAGGCTTAACTTGAAACCAATTAGTCTAATTAGATTAATTAGAGTTCACTGTTCTTCAGAATATGATATTTTTCTTAGAATATTACTAAATTTTTGAGATTACATAATGACTTAATTGTGATTTTTTTTCAAACACTGCTTTGTATCATATTATGATAGATTCATACCGAAGTCAAATTATATGAAAGATATTTAGTTTTTCTGTTCAGTTGCCTAAGTATATATATATATATATATATATATATATATATATATATATATATATATATATATATATATATATATATAATTCAGGAGGTCCATTGATTCTTCACTGAAGGCTAAGATTTATTATAAAAAAGTTTCGCGTTGTTTATTAAGCTGGCTTGTGCCAGCACGGGCTCTTGCTCACAGAGCAGCCCGTAACAAAAGTTCGCAAATCAACTTTGTGCACCTTCAGTCTGTTAAAAGAGAAATGCATATATTAGAAACTAAAAATAAGTATTCACTATAGTATTCATGTGTTACGACCCCTTTGGCCGAAATACAGGTTCTTTATACTTCAATAATCACGGGATCGTAGGCGGTAGGAAAGTACACGGGTAAGAGGAATGTGGACACAAACACCAGAATAAAATTAACAATATTTAATTACAAAGTACACATAACACTAAATCAGCCTTGTGAGTAAACTTAATAAATATGCACAATAGCAATAACCGGCTCACAAAGATTCCTAATACTTAAAAAGCTAACCCTAATAAAGCAAGGAAAGGACATAATCTGCCAAAGGCTCAAATAATAATAATACGGGCCCAATAATGAAAACCACTAACCTATAACTATAAGAATGAAGGAAGACTAGAGAATAAAGACAGGAAAGCCTTAAACCTCCTACCTAAATGTGTTGGTACTAAATTTAAAAACTAATTCAAACTAATTCAGAGGGGCAATGCATATCAAATACCCCTGACTCAATACAACGTGTATATGTATATAAATAAATATAAATGACCCTTATATAATACACAGCAAATCCTCACGTTACAAGGAAGTGCACAGGAGTTCACGGGTGTTGCTTCCACTTCCCGACAGCTATACAGGGGAGCTCACAATTGTCAGGTAGACACAGGGGTCGAGTTCGATCCCGAGTAACAATATAGGATATCTCCTCTTACCTGGCAACTGCCTCCCTACGTGCCTCCTCACGAGCCCTAAGTTCTCCTGGACCAGCAGCTGGAAATGGACAACACAGGACAGGGGTTGGCGTAACGCCTCCTACATGGTGGGAGAACGACGACCAAGTCTTCCGCCAAATCCTCAGGCGGGAAACAGGAGTACAGGAGTCGCAAGTGACTATCACCTGCGAAATCACAGCCGTGATCAAACTCCACAATGCACATACGCCGTAGATGGCTCAGCACATCTACGCAAAACCACTTCCAAGGGAAGGTCCGTCGCAGTAATCTCCTCTAAAAGGGCTTAAGATAAATCTCCAGAAGGCTGCTACAAAAGAGTGTACGTCCAAAAGCTTAGTCAGGCCCGAACTATCTTAGGCCGGCCTCCACTCACCGCACTACGGTTCCATTCCAACTCGAAAACAAAATAAAAAAATCGTTTACACGATAGTTAGGTAATTCACAACAAGAGGAGGAATCACTGAGCAAAACCACTGAACATTACGTTAACGTGAAAAAAAAAATACTCTGCTGAACTGAATATAAGAGAAAAAAACACTTAAAACTAAGTACAAGGCTTATTTAGAAAATAAACAATCAATAAATTACGTTAATTTGACATCATGTTAAAATGCAATAATATAAATGGTTAAAAAAAGAAGAAGAACCCACTGAGGTACCAACCAACTAGAATGGAAGGAAAGCAAAGAATGATTTTTGAGAGAGCCAGGTCCAAGGCGTTGACTATGCCAGATGTAGAGGTGAAGCCAAGGTGTTGTTATTCAACGGGGGAACCAGTATTTTAATATGTAACGATTCCCAAGGTAATCAGGTGTCCGGGTCTTTAGTGTAACCTATTATCGAGAAGTTCTGTTTTCGATGCATTTATTTTGCATTTGGCGGCATGATTTCTGATATTAGAAAATTCAGGATTACTAATTCTTTGACCTGTTCTATAACTGAAACCCATATGGCTACAATATCTCATCTGCAGTAATCTTCGAGTAGATCCCACGTAAGTTGAAGGGCATCCTGCACATTTGAATCTATAAACAACGTTGGATCTCATAAAGTCCTGCAGACGATCTTTGAAATTAAAAGTTATCCAATTTTGCAAGGATTGTTTGAGATAAGTTTAATTTTGAGACAAGGAATTTCTTGTTCTATTATTTGTGAGTCTGAGAGAAAACTTCGAGTTTGTTATATATGAAACCGACGCATACATCAGTTTCTTTGGGACATCCATTAGCGGAGGAGGTGGTTGGATATAGTTACCTACTAAATATTAATTGTATTATGTTCAATGTTTTTTGGATAGGAGCTTTTTTTTGAAAAAAAGTTATTAAAAATTTCATTTCGTTATGAAAATTTTGCCAGGACTTCAAATGCGCAGGATGCCATGCAACTTACATGGGATCTACTCGAAGATTACTGCAGATGAGATATTGTGGAACAGACTGAAGATGCACAAAGTTGATGTACGAAACGTTTTATGAATAAATCTTGGACTTCATTGTGAAGTATCAATGGACCTCCTGAACCTCTTATGCCTGCACTCCTTTATACCTTATATATATATATATATATATATATATATATATATATATATATATATATATATATATATATATATATATATATATATATGTATATATATATATATATATATATATATATATATATATATATATATATATATATATATATATATATATATATATATATACATCGAGCTACAAATGTCCTTTAATATCTAATTCACTCTACCGGGAATTAATGTTTTCATATATGCTTAGGAGATTAGAGAATTGTTGGCTCATGGTGCAAACCCTCGAAACCAAACAAATCCGAGGACGACAGTGAAGCTTTTACCAACACAACCACCAGCAAGCTATAAGTTTACGCCGTCTCTCACCCTCAAATACCTTTCGTGCTCAGGTATTCGTTGTTTTGGAGACGGCATCAACCCACTTCGACCTCGGTAGCGTTGTAGTGCGTTTGACAGCACGTAGCCATTATATGAGCCTATCACATTACGTAATTCATATACATACATCGAGCCACAAATGTCCTTTATTAAAGGACATTTGTAGGTCGATGTATGTATATGAATCAAGTAATGTGATATGAACATATATATATATACCACAATAATCCAAGGTGCAAGAAATACGAAGAAATTATAAAATTATAATGATGCCTGGCAGGCGGGAAACGAACGCGGACTGCCAATATCACGAGGAGGTCACGTTGTTGTCGACTCTCTCTCTCTCTCTCTCTCTCTCTTGAGGTAAGTAATAATTACAGACTGATGGATAGTTTTTTCCCTCCTTTTGATATAAAGCTAAACACAGTACGGTATATTGGGTTCGCTCATCACAAGCGTGAACGCAAGGTTTGCAACACACTGCAATTATCTTGCAATGCTGCCTTGTTGCAAGCAACGCGGAATAGGCCACCAATAGCTGCTATTCCTTATCAAGCATCGTCATTTCTAATGTTTTCCTTAGGCCTGTTCAGCTAAATCCTCTCTTAATTAATAATAATAATAATAATAATAATAATAATAATAATAATAATAATAATAATAATAATAATAATAATAATAATAATAATAATAATATAATAATAATAATACGGTAATGAAATAATAATCCAGTGGGTATCGTTCGTATTCTCGGTGAATCTTTCTAAAAAAAACATTTTTTGGCAAGGTTAATAAGAATTATATCGTATATCAAAATTAATCATTTACCTTGGAATTTATTGATTTGATAATGTGCGCATTTCTAAATGTGATTCTTCGACATTCATGTCCATTATCGGTTACTCAATGAAGGGAATTTCCTTATGGGCTTTATTTTATTTATTATTTATTTATTTATTTATTATTTTTCTATTGCAGAATTAGCTTGATTTTATGCTTCATCATCATTTTCTGTTTAAGCTCCAGAGAAAAATATGCTGGGTAATTATGCAATGCCTAAGTGAAGTCGAAATCATAGGCTTATATTGATGCATTGCTCTCTAAAGCATAAAAAGACAGCATTCTCAATATTAGCGTAGGTATATAAGACGATAACGATACGTTGATGGGTGACCACATAAGCTTTCAGACGCCCGAGAGAGAGAGAGAGAGAGAGAGAGAGAGAGAGAGAGAGAGAGAGGCGGAATTCTCTGAGGTATTAAATATGAAAGCAAAGCAAATATGATACACAGAATCCGTGGAGAGAGAGAGAGAGAGAGAGAGAGAGAGAGAGAGAGAGAGAGAGAAAGAGTGTGTTATAATAAGTTACAAGGATTAGGATGTCTCAAAGACTTATTAATCCATCCCAAGAGGAGACATCGTGTGCTCACTCACCTCTAGTAGCAGGTTTTACTGTTCGTTCACAGTGTCCTCCTAATGATTTTGTCTAGCTTTCTTTTAAACTCTTCTTCCACAATGTTGCTGTTTACAACTTCTTTCTGGTGGCAGTTTATTCCACGTGTCACAGATCTTGTATGTAAGAAGTTCCCACAGAGGGATGTGTTGCATCGCTTCAGTTCTAGTTACCATCCATTTCCGTCTGTTTTCTGGTTTTCTTTTCGTTTAACGTACATAGAGAGAGAGAGAGAGAGAGAGAGAGAGAGAGAGAGAAGTCTATTACATAAGCAGTTTTGTATTTTGTAAATAAAAACGTCCGCCCACAAAAGGAATGTATATATATTTTTCTCCACCTTCTTGTTACATAACTTTCAGTTCTCCTTTTGCGAACGCATTTTGAGATGCGGGAGTTTGCTTGAGGATAAAGTATATATTTTTGAAGTATATATTATTGTAGGTGGGTAACTCCCAGAAAAAGAGAAAAAAAACATTTAAATTTTTTTCTCATTTTTTTATTCCAAGGATAGCAGTTACAGTCAAAGTGTTTTAAGTTGTTACTTCTGAAAATTTTTAACTTGATTATTTTTACTTGTTTTTGTGAGGACGGTAAAGTAGGGGAATATTGGATTAGTAATATCGTAAAGAACAGAAACTCCATAAAAAATTCTGGATGTCTTTCTCATTCCTTTTGGAATTGATGCATGTTTGCAATATATTCTTTTCTTCTGAAATTCTTGCATGTAATTCATTTCCAGTTTGAGCTCTGGAAACTATAATTAGAATTACAAATTCATCTCTTTTGTTTGATTGACATGGAAGTTTAATGTTTCAAGGTGAACTATAAAAATTAATAAATCTATAAATAAAATAAATAAAAAAATAAGACAATAGCACAATTGGAGACCAATAATAAACATCGAAAATAGTAGAAAAAATAAATAAAAATAATAAAAAAAGAAGAGAAAATAAGGCAATAGCAAAATTGGAGACAAATAATAATAATAATAATAATAATAATAATAATAATAATAATAATAATAATAATAATAATAATAATAATAATAATAATAATAAAGAGAGAAAAAAGGCAATTGCAAAATTGAGACCAAAATATCCAAATAATAATAAATAACTAATAATAATAATAACTAATAATAATAATAATAGTAATAATAATAATAATAATACTAATAATAAAATTAAAACTAATATAAAAAATAACTAAATAGAAAAAAAAAGACAATTGCAAAATTGGAGACCAAAAAGTAATAATAATAATATCCAGAATATTTCACAGCTGTATTTCCCATTGTTCGCTCTTACCCCTCGCCTCAAAGATCACGTTGAAAGCTGAAGTCTTCATCACACCCTTGGGATCTCTGTTCTCAATTACCGGCGGTGCTGCCGTTCCCTCGAGCTGTTAATTATAGCCGTCTGCCCGGGTGCCTTTTATATCTTGACTCCATTTTTATATGGATGTTTTTACCGTCTTTTCTCTCTCTCTCTCTCTCTCTCTCTCTCTCTCTCTCTCGTGCGGAATGTTGCCTTGTCCTAGGCTACAACTAACAAGTCTTTGAGACATCCTAATAACCTTGTAACTCCTCTTGTAACCCCTCTCTCTCTCTCAAATCTCATCTCTCTCACTCTCTCTCTCTCTCTCTCTCTCTCTCTCTCTCTCTCGTGACCGAAAGTTGCCATTGTCCTAGGTTACAACTAATAAGTCTGAGACATCTAATCCTTGCAAACTCTTTGTAACTCTCTCTCTCTCTCTCTCTCTCTCTCTCTCTCGCGTAAAGAAAAAATTTGTGCCTTGTCCAGGCTACAATAACAAAAAAGTCTTTGAGATACCCTATCCTTGTAACTCCTTGTAACGTCTCTCTCTCTCTCTCTCTCTCCTCTCTCTCTCTCTCTCTCTCGCGGGAAAGAGTTGCCTATTTCTTAGGATAAAATTGAAACTATTCAAATAAAAGCATTGATGGCGACAATTACTGCAAGTGCAAGAACAAAAGTCTGCATTCTCAAAAAAAAGCTGGTTTAGTGTATCACCAGAAATTTATTGCAAAAATGTCCAACTGCGTCAACAAGCCTTCAGAAACTCACAACTTTCAAATCTGATTTCGTTTGTATAACATTCAAAAGTATGAATTCCAAAAACTAAAAGAAAAACATAAGTCAAAGCATATAAAAAAAAATATTTAACACTTTAAGAATTGAGTTGGCATCATTTGGTACCTTTCTCAATTCATGTTTTATTTATAGGACCAACTTTAGGCAAAAGTGCACTGGATGTCTTACAAAATGCAATAAAAAAAACATTCATATTCCTAATATAAACTAACTCACAGAAATAATAAGATATATTTTATATTCCTAATTTAAACCAACTCACAGAAATAATAAGATATATTTTGTATTCCTAATATAAACCAACTCAGAAATAATATGATATAATTTTATATTCCTAATATAAACCAACTCACAGAAATAATAAGATTTATTTTATATTCCTAATATACACCAACTGTCAGAAATAATAAGATATAATTTTATATATTCCTAATATAAACCAACTCACAGAAATAATAAGATATAAATTTATATTCCTAAAATACCAACTCTCAGAAATAATAAGATATAGTTTTATATTCCTAATATACACCATCTCACAGAAATAATAAGATATAGTTTTATATTCCTAATATACACCATCTCACAGAAATAATAAGATATAGTTTTATATTCCTAATATATACCATCTCACAGAAATAATACGAGACATCTGAATACCTCGACGAACATTGTTCCTTGACGTGAGAATCTTTTTTTCTTTTCCAGAACTACTTAATTACCTTAACTGGTTGGCTAAAATTCCCCAGAACTTGTGACACCGAGGAGAGAGTATTCGCTTGCAATACCTTGCAGCCACATATTGGGGGGCGGGGGTTTTTTGTCACTGCGACCTCTGGTGGAGGAGAGGAGGAGGAGGTGGAGTAGGTGAATGAGGAGGAGGAGGGGGAGGAGGAGAATGATGAGGAGGAGGTGAAGGCCTAGAAGTGGATACAGAAGTGGAGCTGGTAATGGGAACTGAAAATAAAAGTGAAAATTTACAAGGATGGAATTAGACATTTGTGCTTAACCCACTTTTGAGTCCTGTTTTTTCTGGACTTCAAAGAGACTTCCTGGCAGATGAAATCCCTCTTATCTGGTAATTAATGATCATTTCAAACCGAGAGAGAGAGAGAGAGAGAGAAGAGAGAGAGAGAGAAATGTATTTTCCCTGACAGCTAGATTTAAATTCTTGTAAAGCTGAAACCACTTACTAAACTATTATAAACAATCAAAACCAAACCTAAAAGAGAGAGAGAGAGAGAGGAGAGAGAGAGAGAGAGAGAGAGAGAGAGAAAAGAGAGACTGCGTTACGCAATCACTTCAGTTGGTTTGATGTTTACATTTAATTAATTCAAATTCCTGCTGCCTGACTATTTATCAGACGCGATCACAAGTAACATCTGAATGCAGCGTAACTGACGTCATTTCTCATTACACAGAATGACCAGTATCATCGAGGACTTCAATAGCGGGTCGTTTTATTCCGTATTCATTTGCACCTTAATTGATGGAAAGCTTCATAAACAAAAAAAAAGAAAAAAAAAAACGTGGACTTTAGACTTCACAGGATTTGTTTTTTTAGACAACTAAAATAAAAAACAGATCGCTGTGACCTAGAAAACCCAGTGGTATATTTTATCATATGGTTATCTTTGCTACATTATAATATGTGTTTTATATACGTATATATATACATATATAATATATATATATATATATATATATATATATATATATATATATATATATATATATATATATATATATCATATATATATATATAAATATCAGAACGAAGAAGCCGCCCTCCACTTCCTCAGCGTATTCTCAGGATGGAGACTGCTAGCCTCACCTTTCAACCTTGAACCCACGCAAACGTCGGCACCTATTTGCATTCTTGGGTGAACTGGTGGGCGGTCGACCAGGAGCGTCACGGACCTAGCGAACACAGACCATGCCGTTGCTGAGGAACCCAGAGAGTATTGCACTGCCCATCATTTTGTTTCCCTGCTTTCCCGATCCACTCTACCCTCCCCCCCACACCCAGGGTGGACAAATAGGTTTGCAGGAGGTGGGTGGATGTCATATCTCCCCTACTAACCTAGTAACACACAGGGTCGATAAACAGGTTTGCAGGAGGTGGGTGGATGTGTCATTTCCTTTTTTCCCCTACCAACCCCCACACCAATTGGCCAGGACAAACCGGTTTGCAGAGGTGGGTTGGTGTTGTGTCATTTCTCCCCTACCTACCCTGCCCAACTCGGGGTGGGGGACAAAACAGGTTTGCAGGAGGTGGGTGGGGATGTGTCAATTCTCCCCTACCCCTACCACCCCCCATACCAATCGGGCCGGACAACCGGTTTGCAGAGGTTGGATGTATGATGTGTCATTTATCTCCCCTACTAACCGCGACCGCCAGAGGGGCGGAACAAAACAAAAAAGATCCCACAATGGATGTTATTATTATAGAGATGTCATTATAACTAACTCTCTGAATAGTAATTTTTTTATCAAAATGACTTTTTCCAAGATCATGGTAACTTTCAAATCCTTAAAAAAATACTGAATTTCTCAATCATACAAAACCTTTCAAAAATTATCATCATTATGCAATCCATTTTTCATCTATACAGTTTTTTATCTGTAATTAAAATAAATTTCAAATAACCTATTACAATTGATGATTTTTGTACTCGAAATAACAAAGGAAAGTCATTATCACATAAACTGTTTAGCTACAGTCATTCACAAATGTCATATGTTATAAAAAATGCATAGAGTACCACTCACAAATGTCATATATCCTAAAAAAAAAAGATGATCATAAAAAATTCATTTTACAGCTGAGTTACCGAAAGTCAATCAGAAATATCCTAATCATTTGAACAGCTAACAAATGCTTCATTTGTCCCTGTTCTAATTTTGCGACGAAATGCTATTCCATCACATTTAATTTGCTGATCAAAGTCTCCAGATGAAAGGATTCGGTGGGGCCACCCCCTTCTCAGGGAGGCTTTAATCTACCGGATCGTTATTAATTACGGTAATTGAAAATCCGTCGTTGAAAATTGTCCGTCCGTCCGCACTTTTCCATCGCCCTCAGATCTAAACTGCTGAGTCTACAGACAGCGCTGCAAATTGGTATGTCGATCATCTACCCCTCCAATCATCAAACCCACAAATTGAAGCCCTCTAGCCTCAGTAGCCTTTATTTGATTCAAGTTTTAAAGTTAAAGCCATAATCCTGCATGAATCTGGCAACGATATATGCTAGGCCACCACCGGGCCGTGCTTCAAGCTTCATGGGCACGGCTCACACAGCAGTTTTTACCGAGAACCAACCAAAAGAAAGAGATCTGTTTTCGGTGGTCTTGATTATACGCTGTAGCGGTCTTTTTTTTTTTTTTTTTTTTTTTTTAATGAACTCACGTCTGGATCTTCGTTTGTTTTTTCCACTGCTTTATATCTCTTCATCATTATCATCTTTAACGTCATCGTTATCAACAGCATTGCAAGGTTATTATTCCTACTGCTTTTATTTCATTGATATAATCTTTGATGTTCTGCGTCAGCAGTGCATTAATCAGAGAGCTTTTATTTTTGTATTTCAATATTATTTTTTTCTTTGTGCTCGTCGTAAAATCTCCCATGAATATATACTAATTAAACACTAATCAAACTCACCTTACGTAACTTCGCAAAGCTGCTGAAATACAACGCTGTCCAGAAAAAACTATAGAACTCATTTCTATTAATGAAACTCGTCTTTTTTGGATCGACTTCAAAATATAACATATATTTATTTATTTTCTGAAAACATCGAATAGCACTTGTCATCAAGGACATGGATGACCGTTCACATGCGCATATCACATAACACAGAATACAGTCAATTATGCGGATATGATTCTTCGCTCTCATCTCTCTCTCTCTCTGTATGACGCAAATAAAAAAGTAATGTCTTCTTGATTATCAAGTTTGAAAAAAAAAATATAAAAGAAAATATGAATATTTTATGCGTCCAATAATTAATACATTTATTGCTGCATTCATCTGCATACGAATGAATATCGAAATGTATTATCCAAGTGTTGCAGGATGTGTATTAGCCGAGGTCTTTCTATAAATTAATATGCTACGTCAAACGTACATGTAACTGCCTAAGTAACCGAACACCTCATTACTGATATGTTAACATTGCATCGTAGGCTAATTTGCTTATTACTGCCTAGCCAGGATGTGAGCTACGAGTATCCGCAGGGTATATTGTATATAGCTGTTAGTTACCTCATGTAAAACATAGGGCGACTCTCTTTCTGATACTTGTATATTGCTGAATTATTTGATTGTATATAAAGCATAATTTTTATGAGTTTTCTGCCCGTCCGCACTCTTCATTTCAAGGATATGTAAGTAATGAGAGAGAGAGAGAGAGAGAGAGAGAGATTTTGTTTGTAATTAGTGCGCACATTGGCGTAGTAAACAATTACTGTCGTTTACATCTATATAGTAATTATTTTATACCAAAGTATCCACGACATGATAAAATTTTCACACGCCTGAGAGAGAGAGAGAGAGAGAGAGAGAAAGAGAGAGAGAGAGAGAGAGAGAAGGTGGGTTAACTACGTAAATGCAAAATTCCCTTTAGACAGCAATAACTTTCTACGCGTTATTCAGCCACTCAGACGGACGACTCTTTATTGAAGGAATTACATTTAATCGAAAACTTCCTATTCCAAGACTGACCAATTCCTGGAATCCTTGATCAGCGAGCAGATCGAGCGAGATAAACTATTATGAATGCCTTGGATGGAATATATATACCCTTTTATTTCATTGGCAAACACATCACTGTTGCTGGTGTTGGTGCTGGTATAGCTGGTATTACGTGACGTTTCGACCTTTCCTCGTAGGTCTCTTCGGACGAGTCGGTTGAAGAGACTGTAGCAAGACAGTTTGCGAACGGTATTTATAGCGGCACGGACTAGAGTTGCATTCTCATTGGTCGGGCCGGTCTTGGGCGAAGCTGGGATCTCGCCTCGAAGGTCTCGGGGATTCTCTTGTGCGAGCGCCACAGTGGTGTGCCTGGGGATGAAACGTCAGAAATTCCGTCTGTAGCAGGAGTCGTATCATCCTGTGGGGGCTCCTGATTATCT
The DNA here is from genome assembly GCF_015104395.2 of Macrobrachium nipponense. Classification (NCBI taxonomy): domain Eukaryota; kingdom Metazoa; phylum Arthropoda; class Malacostraca; order Decapoda; family Palaemonidae; genus Macrobrachium; species Macrobrachium nipponense. Next base: position 28,906,787 of record NC_061098.1, on the reverse strand, counting down.
GGCATCGTCGGGGGGTCGCTCGCTGCTCTCCGGTGGCGGTGGGAAAGGAGAAACGTTTCTTTGAGTTATATTTAAGTTTGGTTTCCTCCCTTACCTATATGAAGGGCTTCTAGGAGGCGCAGACGTCGGGGATCTGTTTGTCTGATCTATTATTATGATATTAGGGATAATATCCATTCTTTTATCCGTTTGTTTATGAGCAGTCCTGGTGGTTGAATAAGGCTCCTTCTTGGGCGTGGCAGGAGATTCGCTTGGAGAAACGCATGGAGGTCATAACCGACGTATTTGCCGAGCATCCTCGGACGGGGCATGTGTAACGGTAGATCCACACTCGTCTTCTTCAAGGGATCCTGCATGGGCCCGCCGAGGGTTGTTTTTCTCATCACCAGGCTGCTCGTCTTCTTCGTTTTATAATATATTATTATTTTTAATATTTTCTGGGTCGGGTCGGCGGGGCTGACGTTTTTCCTCGATGATCTTTTTGAGGGCTTGTTTCGTCCTCCTTGTACAAACGAAGAAGACGAGCAGCCGGGGGGCGGTCGGTGAAAACAGATTAAACAGCTTGTTAAATAAACTCATACTGAACATCCTTGTAATGTTTTGTCTATGATTTTTTTTTTTATTTCACATTAGATATTGGTGTCCACTTGCTCGACGTGAGATTAAATAATTAAATAGAAACAAAAAGCTATAGGGGGTAGGGGAGACATTGGACACAATCCACCCTCCTCTTGCAAGCTGTGTTTCTCCGCCCCACTGGTGGGGGGCCAGGATAGTAGGAATCTGGAGGGTAGGGTAGTAGATATAACACATCCACCCCCCGCCCTCTCCTTGGCAAACCTTTTTTTGTCCGCCCTGGAGGGCGGTGTAAGGAGGGGATCGGGAGCATAGGGGAGACTGACAGCAGCACCAGGTTACAGCGCCGCGTAGCGCAGCCATCAACCGAGTATATACTACAAACAGCTTCCCATAAAGCAGTAAAGAGACGTCCATTAACATACTGCATGGGTGTTTGTTACGAATGTAGTAACCAGGAAAAAAAAATATATAGATAGATAAATATAATTCCCATTTGTTTGATTTAGTACTGACAAAACAAAACTGTTAACTGGATAAACTGCATGATAAAGGAATAATTGGACGATTGAATTCCCTAACCAAATACTGACAAAGTTGGAAATGCAATTATTTTTTGCAAATGGGTCCTTTAAATCTGATAAATGAAAAAAGTTGTATAAAATGCTATCGCTTCGTCTCTCTGATTTAATTGTCTAAATGTAACAGAAGCATGACGTTGAAATAAAGTATTAGAGGGAGAGAGAGAATTGTATCATTTCAATGCATTTATTAAATTACTTTTAATAAACGTTGTATTTCACACTGGATGGAGAATTGTATCACTTCAATCAATTTATTAAAAAAACGTAAAGAAATGAAAATTTATTTCATATTCGGATTTTGGAATTATATTATGATTTCCATTGTACTGTATTGCAATCATTTTCATTCAGCTGCCAGAATTAATCACTTAATATTTCTAGTACAATGAATCATGGCGTGAAAAAAAAACAAAAAGATAATTTTGGCACAAAGACTGAATTATAATCATGATTTTTTACTCTTCTTTTTTGTCAGTAGTCAATGAGCAATGGAGTATTTTTTCATTGAGGTGCACTGTAGGCAAAAACGTAGGTCGTTTTGCAGCGTTCCTCTGCCCCTAGCTGCAACCTGCAGCCCCTTTCATGCCTTTAACTCTACCTCCCTTCATATTCTCTTTTTATATCTTACTTTCCACCCTCTTCTAAAAAATTGTTCCCCATAGGGGGTAGTGCTATCAGTGGACCCATGTTTGTGCACTGTAGGCATTACTAAAAGGTTTCTTTTGCAGCGTGGCCTTCCTTTAGCCCCCTACCTGCAAACCATTTTTTCGTTACTTTTACTGCACCTCTTTCATTTTACGCTTTTTCCTCTTTACTCTAACACTCTCTTAATTGATTCATAAGTGAAACTGCTTTCGAGATTTTTTTTCCTCCTGTTACATCTTTCAAACCTTTTACTGTCAATTTCCATTTCAGCTCTGAATACCTCATCGTAGTCCCAGTGCCTTGGCCTTTTGCCTAAAATCAATAACAAATATATTCTCTTCTGTTATAAATCATTTCACAGATCCCCATGACCCTCAGCCCAATAATATTCCTACACGAGGCCGTTGCAATTGCACGAGCATGCAAATACCGCTCTCACATATTACTTCAATGGCGTGCGTACTTGACGCTGAAGATCCTAAGACTATTTCTTTAACAGATGTCCCAGTGGCGTAAATCTCAGAACGCAAAGGTGTTTTTTCAATGGAAAAATGTGTGAACAATTTTCTCTTGGCCTCATTAGCGTTGACAAGATATTGTAGCTAGATATTACAACCCTAAATATTGCAGCTATCACCGCTTTACGAAAGTTTCGTCTCTTGCAGTCTGGCCCGGCTTCTCTTGATTATTGCATTCCATTTATAACTCGTTCTAGAGAAATGTCAGTCAGTATATTCTTAAAAGGAGAGAGAGAGAGAGAGAGAGAGAAAAGTTAGGAATTAAGTATAAATTCATATTATGGTCTCAGTATTGATTTTACCGAAAAGAGAACTGATAAGGATTGTTTTTACTTATATCACTGATGACTAACCAGACGCCAGACAAAACCATGATACGATTATGATTTTTATTGGGGCACGAACTCTCTCTCTCTCTCTCTCTCTCTCTCTCCTCTCTCTCTCTCAAAAAAAAAAGAAAAAAAAGGCTCTCTCTCTCTCTCATCAAAGCATTAGACTAAAATTTGCATAATACTGGCCCGAACAGTTTATGAAATGCTACTAACTTTAGGTGTACGTATGATAATATAATAACAAAAAAATAAGAAAAACAGACCAATAACTGTGAATAATAAATTACAATGATTCGAATGAAACTATGAGCATTTTCTAACAAAGTCAACTGCATGGTTGATTTTTCGTCGGGAACTCTATAATATATATATACAATTTGCATATAAAATTATATTAAGAGCTATATAGTTACCAACGAATTTCTGATGAAATAAAATTCAACTGGTTTAAATAAAATAGATTCACTGAGGCTGGTAAATATTTTTTCAAATTAATTTTTTTGGAAAGAGGAAACTGTTAATTCCAAATTTTACTGTTATATTTTTCCTTGCGCAAAGGAGGGGGCGGGGGGGGTGGGGGTGATGTGGGACACACACACACACACACACACACACAGAAAGGCCACCAAAAGGAATTAGAATAATAGATTGTTCGCTTTTTATTTTTAGGCTACTCAAGCTGATTCCATAATTTTAAGGATTTATTGTGCCTTAGGGAAAATGAATTTTTTTTTTCCTCTGCTCTACTGATTACCAATAGATCATTATTTTTCTTTTTTTTCTTTCCACGTGAGTATAGGTACTTATACTATCCCTGTAAAAACGTAAATAAATAGGAAAATGTAATATATTTATATATATATATATATATATATATATATATATATATATATATATATCTATATTATAATAATATATACACCTATATATGTATATATATATGTATATATATATAGATATATAGTATATATATATATATATATATATATATATAATATATATATATATATATATATATATATATATATATATAAATCGCAGTTATAGGTTAATCGCAGTGACAGAAGTGGGCAGACATTTATTTTAAACTCTAATGAAGCGTTTTTCCATGAAAAGTCAAAGGTCAAAGGTCAAAGTCGTCAGCTGATTCCATCAATACCCCCAAACCACAACAGAATATATAAGAATAAAAATAAAAAAAAAGAATACGGTAATTTTTTTTTATTCCTTCAAAAATTTCTGTTTTAATTCGCTGTATCTTTGTTTTATCAATCCTCTGAATTAATGTTTTATTTCAACCCTGACAACAATTCAGAAACACCTATATAAATAAATTCAACACATTTGTATAGCAATTTCTGGAAATGGTTATTTGATACGAAAGATTTCATGAATATGTAATTTTTAAATAGTCGTATCCTAATGCAACAAAGTTTTATTTGATGAAGTAGTGGGATGTTTTCAAAATTTTTGGCACCTGCAAAAAAAAAAAAAAAATAAATAAAATAAATAATATATATATATATATATATATATATATATAATATATATAATATATATATACATATATATATATATATATATATATATATATATATACTATATATATATTATATATATTATATATATATATATATATATATATATCTATCTAGTATATATATATAATATATATATATCTATATATATATCAAATCCAAAGGGTAGGAAACAACGTGGCCTTCATTATGATGTAATTTCAAATAAATCCCAAGCTTGAAGAAGCCATGAAATGGTTTTTTCATTTGATTGTCGTTTAGCATTATGCAAGATAAACACACACAGTGGCCATGCTGTTGCATAATGTTTCAGTTACATCTCTCATCGTAAAAATAGCTGACGTCAGGTTTGCATTATTACACCACAACTGTAAAAAGATGTCAGTCAATGATGTAATTGATGCAATTCATGATTGCTAGAGAGATTTGAAATCATGCGTCCCGCCTTTGAATATTTTGTCATACTTATTTTGCGGCTCATAAATCTAGACCTTATCAGTTGACAACGTACACGCATTCTTTAATATACTTGTAAATATTTAGTTCTCATGTGGGATAGTGCCATCAGTTCACCTCACGTGGTGCAACCTGTAGGCATTCATTAAAGTTCTATCAAACATTCAATCGTGTGTAAGATGTCTTTCGTTAGTTTTCATAGGGGGGAAAAGTGCCAATAGTGCACCTCACTTTGTGCACTGTATGCGGTCTTTCAGGTTCTGTACAGCGTTTTCCTTCGGGCCCCCAACTGCAACCTCTTTCATTCCTTTTACTGCACCTCCGTTCATATTCCCTTCCATCTGACTTTCCACCTGCAGCTGCTCTGAGTTTTTCCTCCTGTTACGCCTTTTCAACCATCTGATTCCAGTTCCCCCTTTCAAGGGCTGAATGGACCTCGTAGGTCCCCATTGTTTGACCTAAATTCTATATTCTGTACTCTCCTCCTTATTGCTCTATGAAAATGTCCCTCAGCGCCCATTGCTGGGATATTTAACGAGGAAGTAGAAGTCAAGCCACGCAAAAGTTAAATCAGGGAATAACAGTTAAAGGCAAGTGACCACAGTCGCATAATCAGTAGAGAAAATGTAGTGGAAAATATCTGGTTATGGCTAAGGCCAGTTGCCCACGTACTTGATTATGTAATTGTACAACTTCGATCTTGCGTTTTGGCTGTTACCAATACAAGATTGGTAGAAGCACGACTATAGCTGACTTTTAATCTTGTTTGTCATTGGCTATTACCAATTACTGATTGGTAGAACACGATTATAGCTATATTTAATCTATAATAAAATCGAAACACTGAGGTTAGAGGGCTGCAAATTGGTATGTTTTGATGCTGGAATGTGGATGATCAACATATCAATTTGCAGCTCTCTAGCATCAGTAGTTTTTAGGTCTGAAAGCGGATAAAAAAAGTGCGGACGGACGGACAAAGTCATCTCCCAATAGTTTTTTTTCTATTTTTTTTTACAGGAAACAAAATAAAATAAAAACAAATCAAACCACGAAATACAACTTAATTTCAGTTTTCCCTCTGAAAGGAGAAACTCTTTATCGAAGCCGATTTGTATTCAATGCCAAAACAACGAGTATATAAGTTTCAGACGAGAAATTAGCATCCAAACTCGATCAAGAAAAATGCAGACAATAATAGAACCTTTGAAAGGAAAATAGTTTCTCAAACGTATATTCATAATTCTCTAAAAGGCAAGGTTCGTACCCCCAAACGAGCGAGGAAATCATTGCAACTTTATCCCTGAGAGCTTCAATTATCCCTGAACCCTTGTGGCATATGGTGGGGCACGCGCTGATTATTACTCTCCGAAGAGAGAGAGAGAGAGAGAGAGAGAGAGAGAGAGAGAGAGAGAGAGAGCCTAAGTGAGCTTTCTTCTACCTTGCTCCTTTTCAATATAACTTTTTTTTTTTTTTTTTTTTTTTTTTTTTTTTTTGTCTACCATTCATAATCGAGGTTGTTATGGAAGTAACAAGTTCCATCCATAAATGAGAGAGAGAGAGAGAGAGAGAGAGAGAGAGAGAGAGAGAGAGAGAGAGAGAGTGAGAGAGAGAGAGACTTAGCTGACTTTCTGCATGGCTGCTTCTTCCATCTATAAACATTGTGTTTTTATTACCAACTGAATGGAAGGCATCGATGGCACTTTTTTTTCCAAATCTATTTCCGAAGTTCGAAAGTGATACGCGACACACTGATATCCTCTCTTTCTGCTTCGCTGCTGACGGTGGATGAAGAGAAATATGTAAATGGCTTCATAAAAATTAACAGTTTCATGAAAATGAGAAGTTTTATTCCCTTGGTTGATGAGCTGTTTATCTTACGGCAGCGATGAGATTGGTCACTGTCCACAATATCACACATATTTTCTAACCAAGACTAAAGTAACATTATACACACACA
>NC_061098.1:28891789-28899681 GCF_015104395.2 Macrobrachium nipponense | reverse complement strand
CTCAGTTTGAGAGCCAACAGCTGTTTGGAAGGCCAGAAGGTCACCAGAAGGTCACCTGAGGACATAGTATAGGAATAATCTAGAAGACTGGCTCTGCAGAAAATTAAGTATGCTCTGCCCCTTGATGCTGACTTCTAAAGAAGATCTCTGTCAAAGCGGGCAAATAGTCGGATATCTAGATCTATTCTTGTAGATGTCTTCCTTCTGGTCATTCTGTTGGAGTAATCTAGAAGACTGGCTCTGCAGAAAATCAAGTATGCTATGTCCCTTGATGAAGACTTCTAATAGAAGATCTCTGTCAAAGCGGGCAAATAGTCAGATATCTAGATTTACTCTTGCAGATGTCTTCCTTCTGGTTATTCTGTTGGAATAATCTAGAAGACCGGCTCTGCAGAAAGTCAAGTATGCTATGTCCCTTGATGAAGACTTCTAATAGAAGATCTCTGTCAAAGCGGGCAAATAGTCGGATATCTAGATCTATTCTTGCAGATGTCTTCCTTCTGTTTCTTCTGTTGAAATAATCTAGAAGACCGGCTCTGCAGAAAGTCAAGTATGCTATGTCCCTTGATGCAGACTTCTAATAGAAGATCTCTATCAAAGCGGGCAAATAGTCGGATATCTAGATCTATTCTTACAGATGTCTTCCTGAGGCAGGAGGACCAGCTTTCTGGGTGAAAGCCAATGTCCAGGGATCTTCCTAATCACCTGGTCAGGCAAAGGAACTCTTACCCAGTGAGAGCCAACCGTTGTTCAGCCGACTCTCTCAGTGAAAGTCAATGGTTGGTGAGATCCCCCCATCTCGGCAATCAGTAAAACTTTCCCAAGGAGAGTCAACAACTGTTCGGCGGATGACCTCTCAGGGTAAGAGTGACAAGCTCTTAGTTTGAGAGCCAACAGCTGTATGGAGGTTGGAGGACAAGCTCACAGTTTGAGAGCCAACAGCTGTTTGGAAGGCCAGAAGGTCACCAGAAGGTCACCAGAGGACATAGTGTAGGAATAATCTAGAAGACCGGCTCTGCAGAAAATTAAGTATGCTATGTCCCTTGATGCAGACTTCTAAAAGAAGATCTCTGTCAAAGCGGGCAAATAGTCGGATATCTAGATCTATTCTTGCAGATATCTTCTTTCTGGTTATTCTGTTGGAATAATCTAGAAGACCGGCTCTGCAGAAAGTCAAGTATGCTATGTCCCTTGATGCAGACTTCTAATAGAAGATCTCTGTCAAAGCGGGCAAATAGTCGGATATCTAGATCTGTTCTTACAGATGTCTTCCTTCTAAGGATGAGAGCCCACAATTGTTTGGAGGCAGGTAGGACCAGCTCTCAAGGCAGGCAGAGGCACTCTTACCCGTGAGAGCCAACCGTTGTTCAGCCGACTCTCTCAGTGAAAGTCAATGGTTGGTGAGATCCCCCCATCTCGGCAATCAGTAAAACTTTCCCTAGGAAAGTCAACAACTGTTTGGCAGATGACCTCTCTGGGTAAGAGTAACAAGCTCTTAGTTTGAGAGCCAACAGCTATATGGAAGTTGGAGGACAAGCTCTCAGTTTGAGAGCCAACCGCTGTTTGGAAGGCCAGAAGGTCACCAGAAGGTCACCAGAGGACATAGTGTAGGAATAATCTAGAAGACCGGCTCTGCAGAAAGTTAAGTATGCTATGTCCCTTGATGCAGACTTCTAAAAGAAGATCTCTGTCAATGCGGGCAAATAGTTGGATATCTAGATCTATTCTTGCAGATGTCTTGCATCTGGTCATTCTGTTGGAGTAATCTAGAAGACTGGCTCTGCAGAAAATCAAGTATGCTATGTCCCTTGATGAAGACTTCTAATAGAAGATCTCTGTCAAAGCGGGCAAATAGTCAGATATCTAGATTTACTCTTGCAGATGTCTTCCTTCTGGTTATTCTGTTGGAATAATCTAGAAGACCGGCTCTGCAGAAAGTCAAGTATGCTATGTCCCTTGATGCAGACTTCTAATAGAAGATCTCTGTCAAGCGGGCAAATAGTCGGATATCTAGATCATTCTTGCAGATGTCTTCCTTCTGTTTCTTCTGTTGAAATAATCTAGAAGAGGCCGGCTGCAGAAAGTCAAGTATGCTATGTCCCTTGATGCAGACGTCTAATAGAAGATCTCTATCAATGCGGGCAAATAGTCGGATATCTAGATCTATTCTTACAGATGTCCTTCCTGAGGCAGGAAGGACATCTTTCTGGGTGAAAGCCAATGTACAGGGATCTTCCTAATCACCTGGTCAGGCAAAGAACTCTTACCCAGTGAGAGCCAACCATTGTTCAGCCGACTCTCTCAGTAAAAGTCAATGGTTGGTGAGATCCCCCCATCTCAGCAATCAGTAAAAACTTTCGCAAGGAGAGTCAAACAACTGATCGGCGGATGACCTCTCAGGGTAAGAGTGACAAGCTCTTAGTTTGAGAGCCAACAGCTGTATGGAGGTTGGAGGACAAGCTCTCAGTTTGAGAGCCAACAGCTGTTTGGAAGGCCAGAAGGTCACCAGAAGGTCACCAGAGGACATAGTGTAGGAATAATCTAGAAGACCAGCTCTGCAGAAAGTTAAGTATGCTATGTCCCTTGATGCAGACTTCTAAAAGAAGATCTCTGTCAAAGCAGGCAAATAGTCAGATATCTAGATCTATTCTTGCAGATATCTTCTTCTGGTTATTCTGTTGGAATAATCTAGAAGACGTCTCTGCAGGAAGTCAAGTATGCTATGTCCTTGATGAAGACTTCTAATAGAAGATCTCTGTCAAAGCGGCCAAATAGTCAGATATCTCGATTTACTCTTGCAGATGTCTTCCTTCTGGTTATTCTGTTGGAATAATCTAGAAGACCGGCTCTGCAGAAAGTCAAGTATGCTATATGAAGAAAAATATTATGAAACATTTAATAAAAAATAATTTTTTTAATATAGGACAACATGGTTTCGTACCCGGAAAAAGTACACAACCCCAACTGTTAGTCCAACGTTAGAACATACAAAAATATGAAAACGGAAAATGAAACAGATGTGTTTATCTAGACTTTGCAAAAGATTTTGACAACTTAGATCATAATATATTAGCGAAGAAAATTAGAAAACATAATATAGTGGATAAAGTAGGAAGATGGTTAAAAGAATTTTTACACAACAGAAAACAGATAGTTATTGCAAACGATGAGAAATCGGATGAAGCTAAGGTAATATCCAGTGTGCCAAAAGGTACGGTGTTAGCTGCATTAATGTTTGTTATTATGATTGAAGACATAGACAGTAATGTTAAGGACTCGGTAGTGAGTAGTTTCGCCGATGACACAAGAATAAGTAGAGAAATTACTTGTGATGAAGATAGGAACGCGCTACAAAGAGACCTTGACAAAGTATATGATTGGGCAAAGGTAAATAGGATGGTATTTAACTCTGATAAATTTGAATCAATAAATTATGGAGACAGAGAAGGAAAGCTATATGCATATAGGGGACCTAATAAAGAGACAATTACAAATAAGGAAGCAGTTAAAGACCTTGGTGTGATGATGAATAGGAACATGTTATGCAATGATCAAATAGCAATTCTATTGGCAAAATGCAAAGCAAAAATGGGAATTTTGTTACAGCACTTCAAAACAAGAAAAGCTGAACACATGATTATGCTTTATAAAACATATGTTCGTAGTCCACTTGAATATTGCAAAATGATATGGTACCCACACTATCAAAGGATGTTGCAAATAGAGAGTGTACAAAGTCCTTTACAGCTAGAATGAAGAAGTTAAGGATCTTGACTACTGGGAAAGACTACAATCCTTAAAATTATATAGCCTAGAAAGGAGAGAGAAACGCTACATGATAATTCAGGCATGGAAAACAGATAGAAGGAATAGCCGAAAACATCATGGAGCTAAAAATATCAGAAAAGAGCAAGCAGAGGTAGATTAATAGTGCTCAAAACTATACCAGGAAAAATAAGGAAAGCATACAAGACATTAATGCACTAAGCACCAACATCGACAATGCAGCGTCTATTCAATGCGTAGCCAGCTCATCTGAAGAATATGTCAGGAGTGAGCGTAGATGTGTTTAAGAATAAGCTCGACAAATATCCTAAGCTGCATCCCAGACCATCCAAGATTGGGAGACGCAAAATATACCGGAAGATGTACTAGCAACTCTCTGGTAGACATTAGAGGTGCCTCACACTGAGGGACCTGAGGCAACCCGAACAAGATGTAAGGCCTGTAGGTAGGTCTCTCTCTCTCTCTCAAAAGTGAAAAGTTAAAAGATGTCAGACCTTGCTGGAAGCGAGTAGGATTATTCTCATAAATATTCCAAAATTTCCAGAGAAAGGGTATGCTACGCTACGGCAGCCTAGAACGAGTTCATATCCTCAGAATGACTGAGGATTAAGCCCTGGAATAATAATCTTCCGGTGAATTTCGGTTACTCTTTGGCGACGCCCTTGCTGAAGTTTTCAATAGAAAGTTTAGACTTGAGGGGAGGAGGGAAGTATATTCTCTTATTCATCCGTTTTGACAGAAGACGAGGATGTTATTGGCGAGTCTGGTTCAGAAACGTCTTGAGTCAGACATTGATTTTTTTTTTTTTTTTTTTTTTTTCTAATTGGTTTTAGTGCGTTGGCAATTTACGGGGGTAATTCTTAATGCCCAAGATTTAGCCTTAGAATGACGAATATGTGGCCACTTTCTCTCTCTCTCGTGTAAATAACGAAGAATATACGCATTCTCTCTCTCTCTCTCTCCTCTCTCTCTCTCTCTCTCCTCTCTCTCTCTCTCTCGTTCTGGTGGAAAAAAGGAACAAGTCTCTCTCTCTCTCTCTCTCTCTCTCTCTCTCTCTCTCTCTCAGATCCAAGGTAAACTACTTGTTCTTATAACAATTAAAACAGCATGAACGTTTCCACGGACGATTAGCGCATTCTAACATTACCCTTTATTCTTAAAATAAAATAAAATGATTGATCTCCGGCGCATTCACGAAGGATGGGAGCTACCAACGCATTCGTTTTTCCAAAGCCATAACACCTATAAATAAGTAAGTGTCCCCTTCAACGGAATGGACGTCTTTCCTTCCCACTCCCAAATACGCCCACAGATTTTTCTTTTACCGCCTCTGTGTCTCCCTGGCTAATGAATGACCCCAATTCGCGAAATGGTTATCTTAGCGCTCGAGAAATATACGAGGAAATTACGCGTGATGAATTGCGAGGGGAGGGTGGTATTTCGCGAGGAGGAACCTGTGGACAAAGACGACTTAGCATCCGATTTCCAGTAAGGTAGGTTCACTAGAAGATGCAGCAGCGCGAACGGATGGTCACTTCAATTAAGATAGATATGCGATTCGGTGTCTTTTAATGTTCTAAGTTTGTGGGATTCTTGGTCGTTGGATAAATATGACCCCTATTGGAGTGCATTCCGTAATAATGTGTGTGTGTGGTGTGTGTGAGAGAGAGAGAGGAGAGAGAGAGGTTACAAGGAATTACAAGGATTAGGATGTCTCAAAGAGACTTAGTTAGTCCATCCAAGGAGACTTCATGTGCTCTCATATTTCTTAGAGCTTAATAATGTTAGTAGGATTTCTTGGTCGTGGGATATACTATATATAATATATATATATATATATATATATATATATATATATATATATATATATATATATATGTGTGTGTGTGTGTGTGTGTGTGTGTGTGTGTGTGTGCTGTGTGTATGTGTGTGTGTGAGTGTGTGTAGAGAGAGAGAGAGAGAGAGAGAGAGAGAGGGTTGTTACCTAAGTAGTCATTTCAATCTTTTTTTAATATATATCCAAAATAGATTTTTAAAACTTTAACGTCCGTTTAGCAAAGGATTGAAACAAGTATCAAATGCCATGAGATTTGAAGTCGTCCTCAAATTTATTTAATTGTCGATAGATGAGCCTCTGTAATTTATACAAAGAACAGATACACCATTATTGATATAACAACGCTTAGTAATAACGGAAATATTAGCATTAATGATAGCTAATTCAAACCAAAAAAAATCTGCAACAACTTAACCACTTTAGACCCTAGACTTCCAATTAACAATATCTTCTTCCGTGTTCCCGGGCATTCATGGACCGCATCTCTCATCTCCCACTGCTGTCGTCTGTCAGGAAATAACTTATGAACCCCGGATGTGTTCCGCTGAAATGAAGTTGTCGGCCGTTTCAGTTACTATGTCCTGAGCTCAGGCAGAAAATAATCACTTGGGATTCTCTCACAGCCAGAGACGCCAGACAATTGGCTCCTGAATGTTGGGGAGCGTTGTGTGACATGATTTAAGTGAATGATAAGTAAAGGTATTTTTTTTCTCATTTTATTTTATTTATTTTTATTTTGTTAGAGAAGTCTTAAATTAATGCGAGGGTTGGGATTTAGCTGAATGATAAGTGAGGGTATTTTTTTTTCATTTTATTTTATTTTATTTGTTTATTTATTTATTTATTTATTTATTATTTATTTATTTATTTATTTATTTATTTATTTATTTATTTATTTTTTGGTTAAAGAAGTTTTAAAATGAATTCGAGGACTGGAGTCTTGTTAGGCAGTTATTTAGAAAGGCGGTTTAATGAATAGTATACAAGCATTGTATCTCACGGCAAAATTACCCATTACTAGGAAGTGGGTGTCATTCGCCACAAGTGTGTTGTTGTTAGGTCTGTTTTCAAGCAAGTGTTCTGATTATAGGCGTATTTTTTCCCCTTAGCTTTGGAAAGGACACATTTCTTAAAAAAAAAAAAAAATTACCCGTGAATCAAACATATTTGGATCTGGAATTCTTGATATAATGAATTACTCTGGTTTGAGTAGAAAGAATCCCACAGGTTTGTTCAACTTTTTTTTTTTTATTTAATTTTTTTTTTTTTAGATTTGACCGCTGTAATTTTTGAAAGCACATATATAAAAGAAAAAAACTTTAAACTTGAATTAAAACATATTCGGACCTAGAAATCTTGATATAAAACATATTTGGATATGGCATTCTTGATAAATCAGTTACTCTGGTTGGAGTAAAACAATTATTTAACCCTTGTATTAAACATATTCGAGCCCGGAATCTTTTTTAATTTTTTAGAAATGAAGCTTTTATTTTAACATCTTCCGCGCTGTAATTTTGAAAGGACATATTTTCCAAAAAATGAAAAATATTTTAACCGTGATTGAACATAATTGAACCTGAAATTTTTTTTTATTCTTTAGAAATGAAACTTTTATTTTAACATTTTCGATGTGATTTTTGAAAGCACATATTCGATAAAAAAAAAAAATAATTTACCAGTGAATTTAATTAAATATATCCGAACCTGGAATTCTTGATTTATATATATTATATATATTATATATATATATATATATATATATATATATATAATATATATATATATATATATATATATATATATATATATAGTCAGTCCGGTTCGAGTAAATTGTTATCCATGACATGATTTAAGTTTCATGCCAGAATATCACATTTCCTTTTATCTCTGCAAAAAACATAATTTTATATTGCTACATGAAAACTAATTTCCTGCAAACGTTTTGGTTAATAATGGACAAAGTTATTTGATTACCACCCGCACCCGAGCCATAAGTAATTCTATATTGGAGATATGAAAGTCTAGCAGATTGAAAAAAAATATATTGAAGCCTCGATTCTAAGAGCTGTGACTTCCTTGTCATCTCCATCGCGTTTAATTAAAAGTTTTCCGCTGATTGGAACTTGAGCCTTCGGAGAAGAATACTTATTGCTCTCTTGAATGTTAATGAGAAGCACTATTTAATTAGCAATAGCATCGAATCGAGTCATAATTCCTTTTTTTTCTCTCTTTTTTCGATTCGGGGAATCTATTTTGTCGTTGGATA
>NC_061098.1:28864289-28886789 GCF_015104395.2 Macrobrachium nipponense | reverse complement strand
GAAGAAACAATCAAAGAGAATCAAGGATGGTTAAAAAAAAAAAAAAAAAAAAAAACGTGAGAACTTCACTACCGCTTCAGAAAGCCTTTCGTAAAAGCTTCACCCTCGAGTACTATACACTGAAAGCCGCCCATTACAGTTACTGAAATGTTTATGTGGAACGGAAATGGAGTCTATGAATGGACTGTGAAATCGTTTATTTTCAAGAATTTTTTTTATAGACGATTTCCGATTATTTACGCAAATATTCATGTTGTCTTTGTCTTCAGTCTTCAGTGTCTTAAATAATTGTTATATGCAGCGTTATTTACCTCGTTTCTTGCTCAGTGTCGGTCCCTAAATGATATGGTTTTAATTGAAGTTCAAAGATTTTCATTTTTTTGAAAAGAAAACTATTGTGCCGGCTTTGTCTGTCCGTCCGCACTATTTCTATCAGACCCTCAGATCTTAAAGAACTACTGAGGCTAGAGGGCTGCAAATGGGTATGTCGATCATCCACCCTCCGATTATCAAAACTTACCAAATTGCAGCACTCTAGCCTCAGTAGTTTGTATTCTATTTAAGGTTAAACTCTGCCATAATCCTGTTTCTGGCAGCGATACATTACAGGCCACCACCGTTTCGTGGTTAAAGTTTCGTGGGGTCGCGGCTCATGCAGCATTATACCGAGACCACCGAAAGATAGATGTATTTTCGGTGGCCTTGATTAGTATACGCTGTGGCGGCTGTACAGAAAACTGGATTGCGCATTTCTTACTTGTTCATACTATCTCCCATCTAACTTACTTATAACTGCTATGCTATTCATTTTCGTCGTTCGAGTAGAAGGCAATGAGCGCAAAATGTTAGCGCAAAGTTATCAACACGCGAACTACTATTTTAAAGTTTGATGATTCATTTATCTTAGATAAAAATTGAAACTGCGTATCTGTGATTTTTGTGGCTCGACAGACTTTGCGTTTTTTTTTTTTTTTTTTTTTTTTTATGTGTGTGTGTGTGTGTGTGTCAAAATTTCCCTTTAGTTTCATAATGATCAGATGGTCCAGCTTGTACTCTGGCTGATATGGCCATGCCAATATATCCCGTATTATTGTTGCAATTCTGAAATGGGCAGGTTCCGAGGTTCCTCTAATTGGCATCGAGTACAACAAAGGCCGTTTGTCATCGCTATAATGGTGACTGGGGAAACAAACAGTAATATTACACAAACGACATACTATACGCATCATACGCACTATTAATATAAGGTGTTTAATTGAATGCATTCGTGACAGCATTTCTGAGAATCTCGTGCCTGGACAATTATTTTCTCACCTTTTGATAAATTATAAGTCTCTGTACTTCAACGCGAGAGCCTTATATAATATCATTTATTTTATCCCAAGGTTTATACATTTGGGAACTGGGGGACTAGCTTTATGGGGATTTTGATATAGGGGGAAGTGCGAAATCATTCTCTCTCTCTCTCTCTCTCTCTCTCTCTCTCTCTCTCTCTCTCTCTCAAGAACAGTCTTCTGTTCCTTATCTCGTGGGATCTATAGGAAATGCTTTCTGTTCTTGCAGTTCATCTCTCTCAATTCTCCACGATTTCTGTTTTATTATAAAAAATAAAATACTTCTGTACACGGAAATTTTTTTTGTAGAATTTGATTGTCTAATGACTGCTTTATCTGGAAGAGGGGGACTGCACATATAGGCCTATTTGCGTAAAAAAAAAAAAAAAAAAAACATTAAGTATGCCCCTTTTGACCTATAGGCATTGAATAAGGTACCTGGTGGTAGTCGATGTAGTGGGTCATTTCATTCTAGATTTTGTCTTCACGTAGGGCAGTCTTTGTCAACAGCTTAGCTAGCCTCGCTCTCTTTCTCTGTCTGTCTGTCTCTCTCTCTCTGAGTGAGCGTACATGTGCTTAAGAATAAGCTCGACAAATATCTAAGCTGCATCCCAGACCATCCAAGCAATTATTGGGAGATGGAAAATACACCGGAAGATGATGCATAGCAATTCTCTGGTAGACATTAAAGGTGCCTCACACTGAGGGACCTGGGGAAACCTCGAACGAGCTGTAAGGTCTGTAAGCTCTCTCTCTCTCTCTCTCTCTCTCTCTCTCTCTCCGGATTTAAGCCGTGCTTTGAGGCATGTGGATCAAGATTGGGGCATTACCGTTTAATGCTGTTATTGAATCGCCCTCTGCTTGCATTTCCTTGTTTACGAATACGCAAAGTACTCTGATTGGAACGAGAGTACAGGGACTAGGACGCTGATTGGGACACTGATGGAGATGTGATTGGAAGGGGGAATGTAGATACTATATACGTGTATATATATATATAAATATATATATATATATATATATATGTATATATATATATATATATATATATATATATATATATCTATATATATAAATATATATATATATATATATATATATATATATATATATATATATATATATATATATATAGAATACTCATAGAAATTTGACGCTCTAATAATCATGTGCTGGTAGTTATATGAAGTACTTCTCTCTCTCTCATCTCTCTCTCTCTCTCTCTCTCTCTTCTCTCTCTCTCTCTATCTCTCTCTCACAGTGGTCTGGTTATACTCGGATCACCGTGACTCGGATATACTTCACTTCAGAATCTGTATACCAGTACATTCTAAGAATCGTCTAGCCGGACGAATATCTGCAATCCAAATTGCACGAATTTGCCAAAAACGAATAATAAAAAAGAAATATAATACACCAAATGGAAGGACAGAAACGCAGGATAATGTTACTTCTGATTGCTCGGGGGTAATAATTATCTTTTCACCTTAAATCCTATCTGGGGAAGGGGAGAGAGAGAGAGAGAGAGAGAGAGAGAGAGAGAGAGAGAGAGAGAGAGAGAGAGAGAGCCAGTATCCTAGGAACATTGAATTTCTTGATTCCTCAAGCAAAATAAAATTAGGAAACGAAGTAAAGAATTAAATGAGAGAGAGAGAGAGAGAGAGAGAGAGAGAGAGAGAGAGAGAGAGAGCATAAATGTATTCATAGTGTCTATAGTTAGACACTATGAATACCATATATTCAGTGTATTTGAGTTTCTCCAAACAATAACAATTACTTGCCTTTTGAGTATTCTGGAGAGTAAGTTGTCTCTCTTAGAATGACATAAAAAATATCGAAAAAATTAAATCGGGTTCCTGCATTAAACACGAAAATATGGAAACTGGCAAAGCCTTTGAAATTATAGTACATTACTGAAGAGAAAGGCCTTGACGAAGTTCTATTAGTTCCATTAGCATTTTCAGGAAATCCTTTGATGAGATATCTTAATGGCCCCCCGCCACGTAGCCCCAAAATTTAACCTCTTTGGGAAGCCAATTTTACCGCACCAGAAAGAATAAAAGTCATACGTATAATATGCGCATATGTATTTGATGTGACTTATCATTGGAGGATATTCTCAGAACTCTCCTCTTAATTGAGAGTTCGGGTTAAGCATTACTTAGAATTATCCTGAACTAGAATTGGCAAAAATCGCCGATGTCACCGATATATTAGTGAGAAAAATGTATAATTAATGGCGAATATATTTGGTGTTAATAACGACAGGAGAATGGATAATTGTTTCAATGTGTCTATGACGGTCTGGAATTGGGCAAATTTAGCACTCCTTCTAAACACTACCTCTTACATCCTTGGTCCAGGATTATATAGCTATATATAATCTATAGAATTATCCAAACCAACTACTATTCTCTTCCACCATCTTTTCGGATGGGGATTTATAAACCTCATATGATCCAATTGACTCTCATCTCCTTGGTATGGTTGATATTTATCAACGGCTTATTCTACCCCACCAACGCTTTTTAGACGTTCACAAATCTAAGTAATTTCTTGATGTCAGTCATTATAAACTGTCATATGAATATATCAAAACATCCTATAAAGGAATATGCATCCTTGTTCTACTTCATTTCTGTAGCTTATATGTGTATGTTTTCATAGCTTAGCTATTGAATTGGTACGTTATTGGGATTTATGTATTATATATATATATATATATATATATATATATATATACTATATATATATATATATATATATATATATATATATATATATATTATGTACGTTTAGCATACTTCATTTTTTGTTGTATATTTGTTGTGTTTTAATTTTTAGTTCTTTAATTATATTATGTATATATACATACATACATACATATATATATATATATATATATATATAATATATATATATATATATATGGAATGTAAGTTTAGCATACTAATTACCCCTTTCAGCGTAGATCGTGAGGTATTGTGGATCTCACAATCTATATCAATATATATTTCTTAAATGAAATCAGTCACCATGTAAGTTTTATATAAATGGACAGTTTATACTTATTACATATTTAAGTCTCCTTTATTTGCCTAGAGACTCAAAAAGAAACTGTCATTCAATTACCGTCTTTCTGAACCTTCCACAAAAACCGACACAAATACACGTTGAGCAATATCATATTACCCAGGCATCTTCAGTGAGACGATTATAGACTAATAGTGTCTCAGCTTAACAGGAATAAGTTAATTCTGCTCCAGTTAATGCTAGGCTGAAGTGGTTTCTCGCCCGATGAAGCCTGATATGTGTGTGTGTGGTTTGTGTTGTGTGTGTGTGTCTGTAGGGAGATTCAGGGAACTAAGGATACGACGTAAACTGATAAAATATTACTCCCATAAAGCTATAATGGCGGCTCATTTCACCCATGCAAAAGGCATCTCCAGCCTTTCCTGCGCTGATTTGAACTAGTCCAAAGTGCTTGCTTGCTATTATTGAAACGCATGCATTTGCTTGTCGCCCATTTGTCATAGTCTTTCCAAGAAATTGCTTCCGTTTACGCGAATATTCGTGGAGGCAGTTGCTTGCAGATTAGCTTTTCGTAAAAGTGTCTGCATTGGGAATTAATAACGCTCACTCCTTCCTGAGTTGCCAGTGGCCATTTTTGTAGCTGGTACGAGGCCTATTTGTTTCTTTGTTGATGGTAATTAAGTCCGTTTAGGTGTTTGCAATACAGGGAGGTGTCTACATCGTGTGTTATTTACAGGAATATTTATCCCTGGATTTTCTACGTTCTAGAAGAATTCTTGTAAATTGCTGTTTTAGATTTGACTTGGGTGAATAACTCAATTATAAGTGTCTTTTCATTTAGACGTCCTATCATAAATTGCAGTATTTTAAATATATATATATATATATATATATAGTATATATATATATATATATATATATATATATATATATATATATATATATATATATATATATAAACACCATCGTATACGTGTTGTATTTTATTGTATCTCTTTGTACATAAAATGGTTATATAATCATATACATATATATATATATATATATATAATATATATATATATATATATATATATATATATATATATATATATATATATATATATTATATATATATATATATATAAACACCATACATACGAGTGTATTATTGTGTCTTTAGTACATAAAAGTGGTTATTTTTCCTTTTACGGACTTTATCCACGCTTCCCTTTTTTCACTTTTGTTATGAGAGTAACAGATGATTTTGTCCCCGTTTAAAAGAAATAGAAAAACAAATAAACAAACTATTCTCTCTCGCAAGCAACTCCATCTTTGCCTTCATCTTCCACAAGTCTAGAGTTATGAGCCGTCATGTCCTTCTTGATAAACGTAGTTTTGGCATTGACTCTTCTCTTCTTCACTCTCTCTCTCCTCTTCTTCTCTCCTTCTCTCTCGTCTTTCTCTCTCACTATGTGATTTTATCAATCAAACGGCTGACAGGTATAATGACTTGTTAAGGCATGCGTCTTCCGTCTGTTGGCAAATTTTTATAAACGTCGAGTAACTCGAGGGAGTCTTCTGGAGACACCAGACGGAATTTAATTACAGTCGACTCTCCATTTTGCCTCCCCTTCAATCAATTACCAATCTAATAGTCACTTGACGAGTCCAGTGTAATCCATTTCCATATGCGTTGTACTACAGCCAATTTCATTTAAGAAAAAAAAAAGGCAACCAGTGAGGTGGTTAGGCTGCGTAAATGCTGTTATGCAGGATGAACTCGCTCGTAGTGGCTACCAAGTATAGTCGCGGAGGGAGAACCGGACAAGGAAGTAGTAGTATAGTAGGCGTTTGTAGGAAAACATATTTTTCAGACCAAGTTCCTTCCGTAAAAGAATATGAATAGACCAATTTGCTGAGTTGGTAAAGGAAGGATTTTTATATATCAGAATATTAAAGACAGAATATCAATAAGGCGTATTGTTTATCACTTAAATGTTGCTCAAACAAATTTCATATTCATGTTTACGTTTGTACGTATGTGCGCACTACGGAGAGTGAGGTGATATATATATATATATATATATATATATATATATATATATATATATATATATATATATATATATTATATATATATGTATGTAGTATGATGTATGTATGTATGTATGTACATATATATATATATATATATATATATATATATATATATATATATATATATATATATATATATATATATATATATATTCTCTGACATCATCTCGTTCCTGGCAACTTTTTTTTTTTTTATTTTGTGTTCTTGCCAGATGCCAGTCAAGTTGACATCCCGTTAAAAGAGACATCAGTCAGTCAGTCACGGAAGGAGGACAGGCGAACCTTTGTCGTTTCCAGAATGGATGTATTCTGGAACCGCTGTTGTTGTCCCAGTTTTATTGCGTTTGTTTTTGGGATCGAGTTTTTACTGCTGAAACTTAAGATGTTATTGACTGTTTTTTCTCTGTTTTTCACCGAAAATGGTCTTTGTTGCTTTCTATAGATATTATTATTATTATTATTATTATTATTATTATTATTATTATTATTATTATATTATTATTATTCTTATTATTATTATTTCTACGAAATGGTCTTTGTTGTCATGTTTTCTATCATTATATTATTATTATTATTATTATTATTATTATTATTATTATTATTATTGATTATTATTATTATTATTATTCAGTAGTTGGAATCTATTCCATGTGGAAACAAGCCCACCAAAGGGGCCACTGACTCGAAATTCAAGCTTCCAAAGAATATGAAACGTGTTCATTTGGAAGAAGTAAGAGGAAGTAAAGGGAAATGCAGAAAGAAGAGATACCACTTATTAAAAAGAAAAAAATAACAAGCAAATAAGTAGATATGATGTTATAGTTACTTATAATTACTTGAAGTAATTTAATCATTTTTTTTTTTTTGTATAGCGAGATTATTTTAAAATTTAGAAAAATGAGTGAAGATCTTCAGCTCACTCAAGTTATCTTTTGGACGATCCAGAATATTCCAGAGCCTTTGACTTCCATTTCCAGGCAATTTGACTCCGTGAGCGAAGCACTTGAGTCGCAGTCAATAAATAGATCTGAGATCACCCTCACTAATCTTACTGCCCCGTAGGGTGGTGCGTGCTTTCAGTGCGCCTCACGGGGGTGCACAAAAGGCGTTACTAAAGTAAGCCTTGGATGCAGTTTGTTAGCGATAATGTTTTTAGTTTTACCCGTGATCAGATGTGAATATTTTATCAATTAAAAGATATAGACAGATATTTTTCAGTTTTAATTGTAATCAGATTTTAAATTTTATCAAATAAAAGATACAGACAGATGTACACAAACACACACACACACATATAAGTAACGCCTTCTGTGCACCTACACACACCGGACACACAGACACAAACACACACACATGTAATGTATATATATATATATAGTATATATATATATATATATATATATATATATATATATATATATGTATAGTATATAATATATATATATATATATATATATATATATATATATATATATATATATATATATATATTACATGGTGTGTGTTTGTGTCTGTGTCCGGTGTTTGTAGGTATATATACACAAACACACACGCTATTTATAAACAAGAGAAGTTCACTTATCTCCCCCAGCCAGATAAAGCTCGCTCAAGGATTAGCGCGTAATAAATTGCAATTCACTACCGGAGTTTTTGTTTTCCAGAATTGTCAATTATATGTACAACATCAAAATGACAGATTCTGAGCAAGTGGGCGTTACGGTTAATGGAACATTTTGTATTTCTCTGGACAGAAAAAACAAACAAAAAACTGGATATAAAAAAGGGACTGGATATGGATTAGCGTCAGCATTATCGAGAATGAGCAAATGAAATGTTTAAAATAACAAGATTTGATTTTAATCTCGTTAAAAATGCTTTGTTGTACCCTTGAGCGAAGTGGAATAATGTATGGGTACATTGACGTGAATATAATGATTTGTTGTACGGAAGACATTACTTATCTAAACAGTAGGTATTACTTAAGGTTCTTAGCTGCAACTCCTTTCGCTCCTTTTACTGTACCTCCGTTCATATTCTCTTTCTTCGATCTTACTTTCCTCAGCCTTCTCCTAAGGCTTTGAGGTTTTCCTCCTCTTACACCTTTCAAACCTTTGTACTGCCAATTTCCCTTTCAGCGCCGAATGACCTCATGGGTCCCAGTGCTTGGCCTCTGTCCTAAAATTCTATATTCAATTCAGTTCAATGATTTAATTCATTATAAATCCTACTCGTTTGTGCTTTTGGGAGTGTCTGTTAAGATAAAAATAATGCAAAAATGAATTGAAGAGGATTTTGCTTTTCATACAAAATTCTATTCATTCTTAATAAAACTGTAGATTTTTTTTTCCTTTTAGTTATCATGAAGTCAGCTTTATAAAACTGAGTCATATCCATTTCAGCTTTTAGAGCATCAACATATTTCAGGTTTCGCGGGTACCCCGCGAAAAAACGGGGGAACTTTATTGAACATTGTTTAGTCGTGGTTTCTTATTTTTAAGCGAAGTTTGACCCAAAAGTGGCTGCTAACTTCCTCCTCAACTTTGGTGTAAAAAAACAAAAAAACGAAAACTTCTTTTGAAACGGGGTTTTTGCTCCAGCATGGAAATTTACTGTGCAACACCGATTCAGAGCCTTTCTTCGCTCTTTGCTCATTTTTGGTTCTGCTTTGTTTTTTTTTTTTTTTTTTTAAGTTTTCTGTAAAAGAAAACTTTTGAGATGGCTTTTTTTTTTGCCCGTCCTTCAGCCCTCTGACCTTAAAGACCCACTGAGGCTAGAAAGGCTGCAAATTGGTATGTTGATCTTCCACCCTCCAATCATCAGACAGACCAAATTACAGAGTTTCTTCATGCCCTCTTTTTAACCGCGACCAGTTATTCATAAATTTACTACAAGTCCTATCTCTCTCTCTCTCTCTCTCTCTCTCTCTCTCTCTCTCTCTCTCTCTCTCTCTCTCTGTCATAACCTTAACTTTATAATATTAATAAAATCCCCTTGATAGGACTAGCATCCTCAAATGGTAGTTTAATTCAAGATCCTTTGAAATATTATGTTTCATGTAGTGAACTTTGCCCCCCCCCCAACCCCAAAAAACATGTCCAGAATGAACATAATTCCTGTCTAAAAATATTCGTCAAAATGGATACGACCCTTGAATATCGTCCCGTTGCGAACAGATGACATCACAAGATTAATTTCCTCGTCCCCAGGATATAACACCAGACATCCATATCCCTCTCATGCGAATAGAACTGACGTAATTGTTTATGCAATGCGTTCATTATCGTTTTGACTATTTTACTACATTGCAGGCACCTATATATGCAGTGAATATTCACAGCGCGCATCGCGGCTGATATATTCAAACCCCCGCGGACATTATTACAGTATCGGTTTCAGATAAAAGTGGATGACTCCACTGTTATTGCCACTACTTATTATAATAGAGGCGATGATGGTTCAGCGTCGAGTGAGCGATGGTTACGTACAAGAAGGTTTTTTTTTTTTTTTTTTTTTTTTTGATAAGGGTTTTGATCATTTATAACTGACAGTTTCTATAAATGGGTTTGGATTTGTATCATGATTATGTTTATCACTCGACCAGTCTTTGAACATTATTATTAATATTATTATTATTATTATTATTATTGCATTCGAGTGGTTTGAGGAGATGGGTACCTCACTTTTTCATTGGGCAATACCTGTGACGTCGCGAGCGATGTCATCAGGGGGCCGGTTACTGGTTGGCTGCTGCCTCTTCGTGGGATATTATATATTATTATATTATGTTATTATTATTATTAATTATTATTATATTATTTATAGATGACACATACTCACGTGGAACAAGCTTCGAAATAATGTGGAGTTTAAGAGCCCAAATCATGACTCAAAACTAAGACCAATGAATGACAAAGTCGACATCTGGCGTCACTCAGGTGAAAAGCCGATGACGCAATGATTGTGGTGTGAAAGGTAATTGGATTCCTCCTGGGGTGGGTGGGGCTTTTGGGCGGGGTAGCAATTGAATTGCAACGTCAGCAATTTGCCAGTTCGGTGTAGATCAAAATGTTGCCTCCCGAATGGTGGGGGGGGGGGGGGGGGGGTTGCGATAAGGAAAATAATGGGGAGGAATTATTGCATTTCGCTGCGTCTAGTTCCATAACCGTCGATCATTTGGAGTTCGGTTTTGTTACTTTTGTGAAACTTTATATTTCCAGCCTGAAAGTGAGAGCCTTTTCAAAATAATTCTATTATTAATCCAGAGAATTTCCGCCTGTTATGAATGATGGGCCAGCGAGGTTTGAGTTTATTTTGAGCCTGAATTTATTGTACTATGAATAAACTGTTGAGTTAGTTCAGATATTAGATTAATTTTCTCTGCTTTCAGGAACTTTCTTTTTTGGTGAGGCTAATTTCGTGCAATTATATACATTTTTTGCATTGTTTGAGGAAACAAACAAATATGCTTTATGAGTATTATTTTCTAATTTTTTTCCTAATTTTTCGTTTTTTTTTTTTATTTTTTTGAATTTTTAACTTATTTTCATTTTATTTATCTATTTTTTTTTTAGGTGTTTGAAGTAAGGCGGTTCTCCCTAGCACTTTTTTTTATTGTGGTCAAAAGGTCACGGGTACGTTCTCCCGGACTCGAAAAGACGTTTTGCAAGGAGCCGTTTATGGGCATTGCATCGTCAATAATTCCATGTCTGAATCAAGTCGATGGAATTATGGCATGATTCCTCGTGTTATCCCCATCTTTATGAATCATTTCTCGTTCACTTTGTTGTGATTTGCCATCTGGAACCAGTGAGTATTATTGTCGCTCTCGTGTTCAGGGAATCATCTTGGACGATAAATGTTTATCGAACATAAAGTACGACGATAATCACTTCAGAACGATAGATTCCAGGTATGAAAGCTTTCATATCCTCGTCGTCCGTCGGGTCAAACCAGGTCGAATTCGAGGCCCAACTGACCCCGATGTCTATCAGGGGTGGTGGGGCGGCTTGAAGGACTCGTTCAACCATCCTTTTCCAGAAAGGAATGTGCAACCTGCAATAGTATCAATGCGTTTATGGTCTTTCTATGACGTCTTTCTTTCCGCTGAGACCTGCTTCTTCTTCTTCTTCTTCTTTTCTAAGAAAGAGAGAGAGAGAGAGAGAGAGAGAGAGAATCAACGATTGGTAGGTTTCCCCATGGAAGATGGATGTGATGTGTCTGCGTTTTATGGATGAGAGGTCTTTTTCTAAGAATATTTTAGTGGATTTGCTTATTATTAACTTTTGTTATGTATATATATATATATATATATATATATATATATATATATAAATATATATATACCATATTATAAATATATATAATATATATATATAAATGTAATATATATTTCATGGGCCTTGGCAGAGAGTTTCACGGCCCGTGGCCAGAAATTTCATGGACCGTGACTGAGGAGTTTCATACGTCACCACTACCGGCTGTGGCTTAAAGTTTTATGGGCAGTGGCTGAGAACCTTTCATGGACCTTAGTTGGATTTGCTTATTATTAAACTTTTGTTATGTATATATATATATATATATATATATATATATATATATATATATATACACAAATTATAATATATATATATATATATATATATATATATATATATATCATATAATATATATATATATATATATATATATATATATATCATGGCCTTGGCTGAGAGTTTCACGGCCCCGTGGCCAGAAAATTTCATGGACCGTGACTGAGAGTTTTATACGTCACCACTACCGGGCTGTGGCTTAAGGTTTTATGGGCAGTGGATGAGAATTTTCATACATCACCACCACTGGGCCGTGGCGTAAAGTTTCACAGCCCTGGCTGAAAGATTCCTACAGCATCACACGCTGTACAGAAAACTCGATTCGCCAAAGAAACCTCTGAGCATTTTTAAATTGTTTCCAAAGTCTATGAAGCATTTCTCTTCAGGGGATATAAAGTTGGCAGTATCCGTCTTCCTCATCAGAGCATTTTCAAGTTCCCCGATGGACGGTGTACAAAACGTCATTCCGCCCAAGGTCTAGAGACCTGATTCAGCGCTGCCACTTCACGGAATAAGAGAGAGGGAATCGGGAGCGCCCGAGTGGAGAGCTTCAGCTTATTCAAGCTCTCTTTTTTCCGAACAACTTGTGGTAGTCGAGAGTGTTCCAGATTCTTCGGCTGTCATTTGCAGGCAACTGGAATCTATGAACGAAAGGG
Organism: Macrobrachium nipponense; assembly: GCF_015104395.2. NCBI lineage: Eukaryota > Metazoa > Arthropoda > Malacostraca > Decapoda > Palaemonidae > Macrobrachium > Macrobrachium nipponense. The sequence goes on along the minus strand of NC_061098.1, from coordinate 28,874,096 downwards.
ACTGTTGGACTTTAAGTCTGAATCACGGACATCTTTTCAAGTTCTTTTTAACTTCTCTTACTGATCGTTTCCTAATTTTGTGACAAATTTGTTTTTTTTATGGAATATTAATTGAAAAAGTTATTCTCGTTTTTGAAAATCAATAGATGCTTCATTCATGAACTTTATATATATATATATATAGATATATATATATATATATATATATATATATATATATATAATATATCTACATCCATCCCTTATTATATATAGATATATATATATATATATATATATATATATATATATATATATATATATATATATATATATAATATATAGTTTATGCACATATTATTTGTTTTGTAGTCATGTTTGTGTATGCGTTTGTCCTTCTATCTGTCTGACTTTGTGGGTCTGTGAGCATGTTTGCTTATATTAGACCAAAATTCAGTTTAATCTTATTAACAGAAGCTATATTCCACTGCTAAAAAGACTCCAATTTGTTGTGTGTTTAATCTGAGTATAAGCTTATGGTATATTTCTCTACAAAAGATGAATGACTGAAAATGAGTAAGTAATATGTAACAGCAAAAAAAAAAAAAAAAAATAATAATAATAATAATAATAATAATAATAATAATAATAATAATAATAATAATAATAATAATAATAATAATAATAATAATAAAACTAAATACATTGATTTTTTCATAGAAAACTCAAACGAAAAGGATTCCACATTGAGCCATATATATAGTATAGTATATATAATATATATATATATATATATATATATATATATATATAGATATATATATATAGATATATATATATATATATATATATGTATATATATATATATATATATATATATTATATATATATATATATATATATATATAATATATATATATTCTATATATATAATATATATATATATATATATATATATATATATATATATATATATATCTATATATATATATAATATATATATATTATATATATATATATATATAAATATATATATATATATATATATATATATATGTATGTATATATATATGCATACGTACACCAACGCACACGGGCATTTAAAAGCAATAGAATTGAACCCGTTTCAGCTCTTGGATATAAAACTCTGCTTAAGGGTTAAAGCATAATAGGATGCAGTTTAGTATCGAGACTTTTGCAGCTGCATCAATTATATATATGGATGACACATCAAAATGACTTGTTTTTTTTTTTTTTTTTTTTTTTAGCCGGGCGCGTCACGGTTTAATGGCGTACCCTGTATGACCCTAGAAAAAAAAAAGGAAAAAAGATCAAACGTGCATTAGCGTCAGTGTTTACCGGTAATGACCTGAATGGAGGAATTTTTGGTGAATTTTGTATTGCGTGAGATCTTGTCTCAATGTCCTGCCTTCGGCTAATGTCATTTATGAGGTAGGTGGATTGAAACATGTAAAATAAAACCTCATTGTTTACGGTCTTCATGCTGGAGCAGTGGGGCACATTACTGCTGTAATTTGCACTCAAAGATATGGTTGGGAAGTTTATCGCTGCCAGTGAAATGCAATGAAACAATTGGATTTCATTGGAAGCGAGTGAGTGATGTTCAGTTAGGATTTTTAATTATTAATTTATCCCGAATTTATATCAGTATCTCCTACCAAATTTTTTTCTCTCTCTCTCTCTCTCTCTCTCATCCCTTAGAGCAAGATTCCGTGGTGGCTGACGCCATTTTAATATCAACCATCCAAGCAACCTCTCTCTCTCTCTCTCTCTCTCTCTCTCTCTCTCTCTCTCTCTCTCTCTCTCTCTCGTAGACAATCCATCTTTCATCCCAAGATACCCCAGCTTACCCAGCCTTCAAAAAATATCGGTCATACCCAATACGTCATCCTGCACCAGCCCCGAAAAGCGACCCCGAATTTTGAACCAAATTGGACCAGTATTTCACTACTACATTTCAAAACTACTCTCTCTCTCTCTCTCTCTCTCTCTCTCTCTCTCTCTCTCTCTCAATCTTTCAAATTGAATTTTGTATTTTTCATACGAGAGACTAAGGATATTCCTCTCATGAAATTACCATTAGTTTTATACTCCTCTCTCTCTCTCTCTCTCTCTCTCTCTCTCTTTCTGTTTCAATAGAATTTGTATTTTTCATACGAGAGACCTAAGGATATTCCTCTCATGAAGGTACCCTTAGTTTTATAGTGCCTCTCTCTCTCTCTCTCTCTCTCTCTCTCTCTCTCTCTCTCTCTCTCTCTCTCTAGGTGAATCCTTTTAATTCTGCGTTGTTTATTTTTCCTTTAATCGTAACGAATTCGTTTTTTATCTTTCGCTTTCATCAACAAGCACAGTACAACAGTGTTCATTTAATTCCCGATAAATCTACCATCATTCTTTCTCTTCTCTCTCTCTCTCTCTCATGTATTTTTTCGCGTCTTTTTATCTTGGATTCTTTTCCAACGTCTATCCTTTCTTTTTGTAACATGTCAGTTGCTTTAGTGTAATTTTCTTTTTTTAGCTATCGCTGGATTTGCCAATATTCATGTTATCCTTTTTCGTTCTCTCTCCCCTTTTACTCCAGCGAGTTCCTTGTTTTATTATTACTCCTTCACTATTTTAGTTACGAAGTATTAGAAGAAAATATGCTTGTTTTTATCTAGAAACTCCAGAAAACATTATGCCTTTATCTCGGCAGTCAAGTATAGAAAAAAATATGCTTGTCATCTAGAAACTCTAGGAAATTATGCTTTTATCTTGGCAGTCAAGTATAGAAAAAAAATATTCTTGTCATCTAGAAACTCTAGAAAAAATCATGTTTTTTATCTCGGCAGTCTTTGATAAAAAACAAAACTCGAAAGTACTCAGGCAACTCTCATCCCAGTAGGCACTGCTTTCAAAATAATTCGCAAGCACCATTTATCCGAAGCAAGCAAAAACCTAAAGCATTTTCCTTGTGAATTTCAGACGTCGCCCCCCCACACCCCCAACAACAACAACAGCAGCGGCTGCTGAGGCTGCTGTTGTACAAAGACAGAGATCAAACAAAACTTAGAGGATTTGCGGTGGAGTCGACTCGGTTGTGATATTGTTGGAGTTGTTCCCAAATTATTTGTGGTAACACGGGACTTTCGTATCTCTCTCTCCTTTCCTTATTTCCCTTTACTTCCTCTTACTTCTTATATATACCTTCTCCTTCAGTCATTTTGTCGTCCATCTTCCTTCCAGTTTGTCCCTTCCAGCCATGTCTTATAATTATGTAAACAAAATACTTTAAAGTCAATTAGCAGGTGATCTTAATTAGGAATAAGTAATTAACAAATTTCTAAAATAATTATAAATTACTATTTAACTCTTGATTCCAAAAGCAGTTCGCATTATTTGAAAAAAAGGAATTTTATATTATTTAAATAAATGAAGGTATTTATACATCAAACCATGAATCCTTTTGAGGAGTTCTTGTCCCAATACCATGCTAGTGTGATTCTTTGTTATGAAGTGAAAGGATGTGGCAGAGGCCGACGGGAGCGGAATCAGTGGTTGCGAGACTTCCCTTTCTTAATCCGTGATTGTGTGGTTTCCAGTCTTTTTTCTTTTTTTTTTTTTTTGCTTGAATCGAATCTGGAGTCTTGCATCAATTATAAAAATCAGTGGCGTATGTAGAAATGCTAATTACTACTCAAAACATCTTTCCCGCATCTAAAAAAAAAAAAAAACAAAAAACATTATTTATTATATTAATACTTGAAATTATACATCTTTACCGATTCAGTTTGTTTTTATTCCTATGAAATATGAATGCATTCCTGACATCTATTATGAAAACATTAATTTGCGAGGGCCGTAGTAGCCAACTAATTGCAATACGTGACTACGTAATGCCCCTCTGAAATTGTTAATTGTATTAATGTGCCTGCTTCATTACTAGCTACGTAATTAATCCCTGTGATTATTGAATGCTTTCGTTAATGGGCAGCGTTATTAACAGTTCGTAAAAGGCTCTTGTGAAAATTGACGATTAGATTTCATATTTGATTACGCAGTTTATGCTTTTTTTTTCATAAACAAGTTGGAATTGCCACATTGCTTTCGTAATTAGGTCATGTTTCAGGTCAAGTGTATTTTTAATCATTTATTTCGTTGCCTCATCAATATATTCATTCGACGCTGGTGCCCAGTTTGGATTTGAATTAGACTTATATGTGTAGGTTGCTTGATTCGAATTTCATGAAAGATTCATTACCAAGTATCAGTTCAATAAGATTTAAGTTTTTCTATTATGGAAATAATTTATTTTTTAATATAATTTTTTTGTCTTATTGTCTTATTAGTGTATTCCAGTTGCGAACAGATTTTAATTCCTTCTTCTTTGGTTTTCTGTTTCAACATTTTTTTTCATTTTGGCAGACTTTAAATTTTTTTTTTTTTTTATTAATGAATCTTTATAATTATGTGATGGAATGATGATTAAAGAGAACATCAGTCAACTTTATCCTATTTCAACGTTCAACCTCATTTTGTAATTTCATTACTTAATGGTCGTGGACTGAGTTCTCTTTGGTGGTGGATGACGAGACACTTTTGTTTTTATTTTCAGCTTTTTATTTATTTATTTATTTTTTTGTCTCATTCCGAAAAGTAAGTCAATTCCTCTTTCGAAAGAGCGTATACGTTGTAAATGGGACGATTTCGTTATAAATAAAAAAAGATACATAATAGCTATTTTATCAAATGAGAGTTATGAGAAAAATGGAGCACACCTTAAATAAGTTTATACTTTGCAATGGTTCTTCTATTCCAGCGGCAAAAGCAGGTCTCCTTCATCTCAACTATTTCGAGGCTATCGACGTCCTTTTCCGGAGCCAATATCCTATTCCATTCAGCCTTTGGTGGCAGACATTAGCATATTATCAGGGCCTGAGTAAGGCGCCGGAAATGTGTTACAGTGAAGAGAGAGAGAGAAAAAAGAAATCCTTCCAATTTTATTTCCATTTGACGGTTTCGAGTTGATGTTATTCACTTTTATTCACTTGGGGAGTCTTTCCTCTTTTCTTTTCTTTTTTTTTTTTTTTTTTTTTTTGCGGGTGAAGAATGAGATGATTTTTGTTCTGTCTTCCCACTTCCTGTGAGAGGAGATTTTCGAAACGCTGCCTTATAAATATTTCAAGGAACGTCAGATATAAGAGATTCACATCAACCGTGCTTTTGACGTCTAGGCCAGTCCCTTACGACGCTCCTGATTGGCTGATGATAAGCCAATCACAGGGCTGGAAACCCTCGGTCTCTCGAGAGAGCTCACTTAGTCAGGATGTATGTTCCGCCTCTCCTGAAAGACGTATCCCTCAGGAGAGGCGGAACATACATCCTGCCTACGTGAACTCTCTCGAGAGACTGAGAGTTTCCAGCCCTGTGATTGGCTTATCAACAGCCAATCAGGAGCGTCGTAAGGGACTGGCCTAGACGTCAAATGCACGGTTAAGTTGAATCTACTATAGCTATATACTCGTTTCTGTCAATGCTGGATAGATATACTATTATTAGTCCTGACTAATATTCAGTATTTGATTTTCCATTATATATTTCGTCAATAGTCTCTCTCACAGACCACCTTTGACTTACTTTGATAAAAAGGATTCATTTACGGAAACTTATTTTCGCTTGTAAATCATATATAGCTCTAATTATGATATATTGATGATACTTCCCTCCTGAATCACTCAGACTTAATAATTGCTATACAGCTATATCTCTCTCTCTCTCTCTCTCTTTAACTGAAATGTCCAGGTAATATATAAAAACTCTTTATCGTTCATTTTGCGTCACAGAAATCAGCAGAGATAAAATCACTGAAGTATAAATGGTATAAATGTCAAAGGTCACTGTTCAGAGGTCATCATCATCATCATCACTGCCAACAGCAGACGAACGCAACTGACATTTGATATCCACCTCAGAGGATTCGTTTCCTTCTTCGGTATTCCATTGTTTCCACTGCTCGTCCTTCTGTCTTATGTTCGTGTATGCATTTCCTCGAGTTCCTAGTTTCTCTAGTGTGTTTGTAACGTTTTTTTTTTTTTTTTAATTCTTTTTTTTGGGGGGGATGTGGACCCAAATCTGTTACTGTCTGGGTTGGGAGAGAGAGTCGTTATGTAATTTGAATGCTACCAAAATGAGACCGAGAAAAATTGGCACCATTTGTAAGTATGGCGTGGCAGGATTCACATGAGCATGTAAAGTTTACTTTTAAATGTGGGCTGTAGGACTTTTTTGTATTGATAAATATTGCCCAAAAAGAAAGATCGATGCTACTTTGGTTTGTTACCTACGCGTCACCTTCTCCGAGGTGATGGTACTATACATGGCGGAAGCTCCTTGGGACGCCTTGTTTAGTACTAGACCCTCGATGATCAAAGTATTTTATATACACCTATTTCTGTATTGCGTTGTCGATCAATTATATTAATAAACGATATCTCCGTCCGGCCGTCTATTTTCCATTTACCAAACGGTGCATAGTGTTAGCAGCACCTCGTAGTATAGGTGACGCGTAGACAACCAGAATACTTTGTCAGTGCAGATACTTTCCCAGTAAACAAAGGACGTAAAGCATCTCTCTCCAGCGTTGCATATTTCTATTCCAGAGTTGATTCGCTTATTCATCTTCTCTCTCAGCGTCATTTCCCCTCTTAATCCAGTGCAGCTTTATGTATCCTTAGAAATTCGTGCCTAGATCTCTGTCTCGTGGAGTTCTGCCATTTTCTTCCCCCTGTGTCTTGACTGTTATTCTTATTCCACTCCAAATTGCTGTTTTTTTTTTTTCTGTAAGAAATGGCTGGAGTTTGGTTTCCTCCAACATGGTGGCCGCTTGGCAGGTCTACCGTTGTCGTACTAACACGGCGAAATACATTAGACGCCCGCGGGACTAGTACTAAATACGGCAAAATACATCTTCACACCCCCGGGGCTAGTACTAAACACGGCGAAATAAATTTGGCCCCCAGGGGCTAGTACTAAACACGACGAAACAGTGTAGGTGAGTCACTTACTAGCCTGTGGTTTAGTACTAGCATGTAAGACATGATATCTATGATTTTAACCGCTGTGAAATATGCGTATGGATGAACGTCCAACATGGAAGACAAGATGTGCATCAGGCGAGCCATTCTCACGAACGCTCTGCTGTTGTTAATGGTTTTGCCTGATTATTCGTCTTATAATCTAAACCCTATAGTGAACTTATACGACCGAGGTACAGCAAATACTAATTATTATTTTATAATAATCTCATGGCAATTTATGGCTGCCTATGCAAGCTTTGTGGCAAACAAGGAGGACAGTGAATCACAGTATTGAGTTTAGGCCTACATTTAGCTTTTACGTAAGCGCCCTCCAAGAGGAACGCTTGGCGGCAAGAGTAGGTGGTTGCTAACAGAAATTCAAGGAACTTTTTTTCACCCCCCAGTGAATAAGCCTTTATCTGAACCAAGACAAACGGGTGGTATTAATTCAATTCTGTTTTCAAAGCTGATGTTGTGTTCTGTCAGGCGTATCAAAGCGAAGTTCTAAGTGAGGTTTACCTCTTCCTTGTTTTAAAGTGTTCAAAACAGTTTGGTGTTAGAGTCAGCCTCTCTCTCTCTCTCTCTCTCTCTCTCTCTCTCTCCTCTCTCTCTCTGTCAGTATTTTGTATACTCCGTAATGTTGCTTTGAAACGATATTGAAATACTGGAACAATATTATGAATAGGCCTAGACGTTTGCGTTGAAACGGTATAGAAATACTGGAACAATATTATGTAATAGGCATAGACGTATGCTTCTGCATTTATGCCCTTTAGCGATGGAATAACACCTTTGCCTCTCAGTAATATCCTCCACACTTATGGAATGGATTATAGCCCTTGACATCATCTTGATCGCTAATATCCTGTTGTGATTCTCATTACAACTGTTGTTGTTGCTGTCGATGAGATTTTAGACTTAGCTGCAGGGCAGATAGCTCATAGTCTCAGTTGTCGTGTCGCGAGTTACAAAAAGTTACAAGGATTAGGATGTCTCAAAGACTTGTTAGTCCATCCTAAGAGGAGACATCGTGTGCTCACTTATCTGTAGGAGCAGGTTTTACTGTGCATTCACAGTGTCCTCCTAATGATTTTGTCTAGATTTCTTTTAAACTCTTCCACACTGTTGCTGTTTACAACTTCTGGTGGCAGTTTATTCCACGGTACGATAATATGATTGTCTTGTCGCTTTACAAGAATAAAGCAAGAGTTTTCCTTATAAATCTTATCTGTATAATGATTTTTCGTATGGGTAGAATATATATTTATACGAATAAACTTGTAACCTCTGTAATCTATGCAAAAGGAAATAAAGTTGGTGCTCCTACGTCCTGACCGAATTGATAGCGTTGCATCTCTTGCAAAGTTGTGGGCTGTTAAAGTTTTAGTTTCGTGGCCAAACCGACAGAAAAGAAATAAGGTTTGCTGATCTTTTTCTTTGCAACTTTGTGCTCTCTCTCTCTCTCTCTCTCTCTCTCTCTCTCTCTCTCTCTCTCTCTCTCTTTGGTAGATTTTAATCATGACATTGGTTGCACATTCCTTCATATTGCAAGGTCTAGTATTGCCGAGAGCAGAGCAATGTCCAGCCTCTCATAATGGAAGATATTGCCACGGTATGATATTAACATTTATGCATTGGATACAGTCCATATAGCAATATAGCTTGCGACTATAGCCTAACTCAGTTCTGAACAGTATTATCTGAAAACTAATAGTCTTTTGTCCTTTTTGGTGCATTATTTTTCAAGTTTTTTTTTTTACTGATTTCAAGCTGAATTCCGGTATTTATTAGCACTATAAAAATACCGGAGTTCAGCAATAATATAATAATAATAATAATAATAATAATAATAATAATAATAATAATAAAATAATAATAATAATAATAATAGTATAAAAAGTGATGGACTTCTAAGGTAGGCAGGATGCAACCCGAACTCCACACTATAAATACCACCCAGCCGAATAGGAGGAATGTGATAGACACCCCCACCCCCCAAAAACATTGATAATAATAAAATAATAATAATAATAATAATAATAATAATAATAATAATAATAATAATGTATGAAATATTCGCTTATTAAATAAAAACACTATCCGGTCGCCTCATCGTCCAGGATTCAAGTTATACAACAATTTAATATAATAGTATGACTGAGGCGGCTCAGTTATAAATCAGTAAAATCTCATTTATGATTGAGTGGTATTTAACCTGACTGTTAATCCAATGATATTCATATCCATTATGATACTGATACATAGTTTTGCAAATGATAAAGATTACTGGTATACACTCGGTCATTGTTAATATATTATCTTTTCTTTTCCCGCCCATGGAATCTTATATTGAAAACATAGTCTAGTGCGAATATTTTGCTTTATATTCCTAATAATAAGACATATTTTGCGAAGAATTTGAATTCATACAGATTTACACTTTCGTGGTATATACAATATTTTTTTTTATGTTTATGTTCTTTTATATTGAAATAGTCTAGTATTGATACTCATTTTGTTATATTCCTAATAATAAGACATTTATAGAGAAGGTTTTGAATTCATACTGATTTTCACTTTGGTGGTAAATACAGTCTTCTTTTTTTTTTTACGATAATCATCCTAACTGCTGAGAACAGAACAATTGATTCTTGTTATTGTCCAAGTTTTATTTTTACTTTTTTTTTTTTTGCAATTCACTATTGTGATCCATTTCGAAGAGAGAGAGAGAGAGAGAGAGAGAGAGAGAGAG
>NC_061098.1:28856789-28859289 GCF_015104395.2 Macrobrachium nipponense | reverse complement strand
TGAATAAATACTAATTAAATACTAATTAAACTCGCCTTATGTAACTTCGAAAAGCTGCTGAAATATAACTCTAACCAGAAAAAACTATATAAATAATTGCTTTCTGAAAACATCGATAGCACTTGTCATCATAACATGGATGACGTCACATGCGCATATCACATAACACAGGAATGCAGTCAGATATGCGGATATGGTTCTCTCTCTCTCTCTCTCTCTCTCTCTCTCTCTCTCTCTCTCTCTCTACTCTCTGTATGACGCCTAATAAGTAATGTCCTCTTGATTATCAAGTTTGAAAAAAAATATAAAAAGAAAATACGAATATTTTATGCGTCCAATAATTAATACATTTATTGCTGCATTCATCTGCATACGAATGAATATCGATATGTATTATCCAATGTTGCAGGATGTGTATTAGCCGAGTCTTCTATAAATTGAAATGATATGCTACGTCAACGTACACGTAACTGCCTAAGTTAACCGAACACCTAATTACTGATATGTTAACATTGCATCGTGAGGCTAATTCGCTTATTACTGCCTAGCCAGGATGTAGGCTACGAGTATCCGCAAGGTATGTTATATATAGCTGTTATTTACCTCATATAATAGGGCGACTCTCTTTCTGATACTTGTATATTGCTGAATTATTTGATTGTATATAAAGCATAATTTTTATGAGTTTTCTGTCGAAGCCATTAAGATGGCTATTCGTCTGCCCGTCCGCACTCTTCATTTCAAGGATATGTAAGTAATGAGAGAGAGAGAGAGAGAGAGAGAGAGAGAGAGAGAGAGAGAGAGAGAGAGAGAGATTTTGTTTTAATGTAATTATTGCGCACATTGGCGTAGTAACAATAATATCGTTTACATCTATATAGTAATTAGTTTATACCAAAAGTATCCACGAACATGATAAATTTCTAGGCCTGAGAGAGAGAGAGAGAGAGAGAGAGAGAGAGAGAGAGAATGGGTTAACTACGTAAATGCAAAATTCCCTTCAGACAGCAATAACTCTTCTACGCGTTATTCAACCACTCAGACGGACGACTCTTTATTGAAGGAATTACATTTAATCGAAAACGTCCTATTCCAAGACTGACCAATTCCTGGAATCCTTGATCAGCGAGCAGATCGAGCGAGATAAACATATTATGAAATGCCGCGGATGGAATATATATACCCTTTTTATTTCATTGGCAAACACATCACTGTTGCGTCTCTCGCATCTGATGTTGAAAGCTGCAGATGATGCAAAGGAAGTTTATTAGAGCACAAACAAACAAACAAGCCAGCAGATGTGTGATGGAGGCCTTGGACATTTTGCCTACATCTACCTGGACCCCCCCACCCACCCCCCCACACAAAAAATGGGAAACAAAATTCATGCAGGTCAATCCTACGACCTGACCAACATTGGTTTCCTCCTGACAACAGCGTGAACCTACAATGGGAATTTCCTTTTTTTTTTTTCTTAATCTTCCTCTTTTCATTTGTCCCATTATTCAACAGAGAGAGAGAGAGAGAGAGGAGAGAGAGATGAGAGACGAGAGAGAGAGAGAGAGAGAGAGAGAAGGGTAAGGGCGGAAGGAGGAAAGGAAGGGTGTCAGTTATCATTCTTCTTTCTGATCATTCCCTCTCCTCTCTGTTATCGCTCTCTTTTTGAGTCATTTCCCTCGTTTTTATCTTAGTTTTTTTCTTATATTCCATCATTTGGCTAATTGTATTCGTTTTTATTTGTCTCATTGTTTGAGAGAGAGAGAGAGAGAGAGAGAGAGAGAGAGAGAGGAGTTTCTCATTTCTTGTTAATCAATATCCATAGAGAGAGAGAGAGAGAGAGAGAGAGAGAGAGAGAGAAGGTGTTTCTCATCTCTTGTTAATCAGTTTCATTCATAGAGAGACAGAGAGAGAGAGAGAGAGAGAGAGAGAGAGAGAGAGAAGAGAGAGGGGGGGGGGATCATATCCGTACATCTGTCTCCATTTCTTTGTTTCGATTTTCACATATGACGTCGTCTGCGATTTGATGACGTGTGTCCCTATCTATCAACAAAAAAAAAGTAAAGTAAATATTCTTGCATCACTCAGGAGAGATTACAAAGAAGAAAATCCAGAGCTCTGTCCCAGAGCCATTCCATAATGCCTAAATCTCTGAATTATGAGTGGCTCTGGTGTCATTCGAGTTTTGCTTTCCATCTTTGCACTGGGAAGTAGAGAGAGCATGCGATAATAATAATAATAATAATAATAATAATAATAATAATAATAATAATAATAATAATAATAATAATAATAATAATGCATGAAAGCCTCATAATAGCTTGAGTCGCTAAAATGGTGAAAAAATCATCATTGTGAGGGTGTAAATATATATATATATATATATATATATATATATATATATATATATATATATATATATATATATATATGTATGTATATATATATACACAAAATGATATCTTTAGAGGAATCTGCTCGAATCTCCTTTATAATCTCAGAC
>NC_061098.1:28852944-28856289 GCF_015104395.2 Macrobrachium nipponense | reverse complement strand
GTATAAGAGGGACTCATGAATACTTAGAAATACTTCGGTGAAGTAGTGTATATACTATTAAGGATGAAGACACTCTGTTACTTATATTGTCGCTAAAAAAAGTAAATAAATAAAAACAATAAATCAACATCTGCCGCAAATATTAAAAAAATATTTATTCATCTTCGCAAAGAATTATCATATAAAAAATTTTGATGAATCTTAGATTCCATGAGGAGTTGCAATACAATCATCTGACTCCAAGATACGACCCCCAAGTAAGAGCAATAGTAATGATATGCAATGCAACGTAATGCAACGGCTTCCGCTACCTATGCAATCATCAACCAGGGCGCGATTCCATATGGAATTCGGCTACCGCAGGTAATTACCATTTAATGAAGCGGTTGTTAGGTGGGAATTCACGAAGTAAAACCAGAGGGTAGGAGGAATGTCAGGGGTGGTGGTTGTGTGTGGGGTAGGGGGTGGGGGTGGGGGGTGGGGGCGTTATTGGGAGGGGGAGGGGGGAGAGGTTAGGTTGGCGTTATCAACACCGTAAGTCAACAAAATGAAACCGGGATGATTTCCATAAACATTTGCATCCATGTAGTTAAATCTAGCGTATGAGTGCAGGATCGTGTGTGTGTGTGTGTGTGTGTGTGTGTGTGTGTGTGTGTATGAGGTTACGCTCCTGTTAGGTCAAGGTCTCAACTTTATAATCCTGTTAATGAGTCTAATTCTATTGTGGAAACAGCTGATGAAATTGGATTTTGTTTTTTGCTTGCCTTCCTGGCACCAACTACTGATTCGTCCATTCACACCCATTTCTATTCTTGGGCAGCGTTAGCCTGCCCACTCTACAAACTGGGAGAGAGAGACAGAGAGACAGAGAGAGATACACGATGCAGCAGTCTATTGTGGGAGAGGCTTAAATGGTAGTAAGCTGGTTCAGCACCATGGTAGGTAAGTGCTCTTCTGGTCCAGCCCAATGGAACAAGTTATTATTAAGTTATCATTATATTCTCGTCTGCAGCTGATCGTCATGAAGGAATCAACAATATCTTGGCAATCATTTCTGATCCTTCTTGAATGGAACCGATGCTGCTTTCAATGCAGATCTTTCAATGCAAGAGAAGAGTCAGAAAAAAAGCTTCCCATCCTCGCCAGGAAATAAGAGTTTCAAGGAGTTACAAGGATTATGATGTCTCAAAGACTTGTTAGTCCATCCTAAGAGGAGACATCGAGGAAAGGTGATGAATGGGCGTTAATCTTGCACATAGTTTTCTTGAAATGTTTAAGAGAGAGAGAGAGAGAGAGAGAGAGAGAGAGAGGGGGGGGGGGGATGAGAGAGTAGTATTTCACAAACCTTTAGTCAAAGCTTGTTAGAGATCATATCCAAACAGGGATTATTAATCCTTTGCCAGAGAGAGAGAGAGAGAGAGAGAGAGAGAGAGAGAATGTATTTCAAAAATTCTTAGTCAAAGATTCAAACAGAGAATATTAATTCTTGCCTGAGAGAGAGAGAGAGAGAGAGAGAGAGAGAGAGAGAGAGAGAGAGAGAGAAAGAAAGATATACTTCACAAACTCTTAGTCAAAGATTTGTTAGAGGTCGTACCCAAGCAGAGAATATCAATTCTTGTCAGAGAGAGAGAGGGAGAGAGAGAGAGAGAGAGAGAGAGAGAGAGTTATGAGTAGCTTTAATGTAAGGAAACCGCTCCAACAATATGCATTCAGGTTAAATTAAAAATTACAAAACATTTGTATCTCATTGTAAAGTACAAAACAATCCCACCTTTAGGGTAATAAAGCAATTTCGATACAATTTTCGTGAACTAAAAATGGCTTATAGGATAAGAAAAAACCTAAGTTTCCGTTCAGCATGATCACTAAAAAATAAAAGAAAATAAATAAAAAAAAATTGAAAATAAAAAAAATTAAAAAAACACGTTTTGCTTTCAGTTTTACCACACCCAACGTTCAAAGTCTAATTTGTGCAAAGCGAAGTGATTCCATCGGTATATCCGGTATCAGAATGCCCGAATACACCGGGTATTATCTCATAAAAAAGGAAGACTCTAACAACAAATTTCCTTAAGAATAAAAAACTCCAAGTCTTGAATCATAGAATCTGGTAATAAGAATGCAGCCCTTCCAAATCTAAATACACAACTTTCCTTTCAGCCTGATTACTATAGAAATAGCCTACCGCTTCCCTGGTCTGCCCACGTGGAATCATTCAGAGGAATTTGTTTTTCTGGTGATTAGAAATTTCACGATATAATGTGGTTCGGATCCCACAATAAGCTGTAGGTCCGGTAGGGAGGTAACCAATGGTTCCTACCCTCGTAAGAATATCTAATCCTTGTGGCCAGTCATAAGAGAGCTTTTCATCAGTTCACTGGTGGTCTGGTTAAACTGAGATATACTCAACTTAACTTTAGAAGCTTCAAGTGACTTTAACTTGGGATCTGGAAGCAGTTTTTATAAAACAAATTCAACGAGAAACATGAGACAATAAAGTTGTTTTCATCTATTAATGTTACTTTGCTTTTAAGAGTTTAAGCAGTATCTACGTGGACTGTCATATCAAACGAGAAAATAATTTAGATTATAGCCTCAGTTATCAAATCGTGAAAGACAAACAAATATAGTTGAACAGATCGACAAATAAACAAGAACATAAACCAAGAAGATGAAACGTCCATCTTCTTGTTGGCCGAGTCGGTAATGTCACTGAAGTCCTTATTTCTCTTCTATGTGCTGGTTCGAATCCATGAGAGGTCGAAATTATGATGCAACTTAAAAAATTCCCATTCGATTAACATGATATGAAATAGAGTAATCAGAGTCAGAGCGAATTGGATATTAAAGGATACTGGTAGCTTAGTGCATGCATATAAGTCACGATGATGTGATAAAAATTAAAAAAGGAAAACAAAAATGTTTGTCTCTAAGCGTTGTTCAACCACGATAAAAAAAAAACACCTAAAACCCTTTGTTCCGCATTTTGCCAGGCCTCTGGCCCACCGAAATTCAATGTGTTCGTCAATAACAATTTAGTGGGTATTTGCCCGGACATAAATCGCCCTTAATAGCGATAAATAAACAAAATTGAGAGGCCTGCTGTCAATAATAGCTTAGTAAATGAAGCATTTATTGGTGAAGGAAGAATAATGGGGTGATATTCTGAGTACGTGCTACAATAATGGGTGGATCAGTTCGAATTATTAATGGATGTCTGAGCACACACACGCATATATATGTGTGTGTGTTTGTATGCATGTAAAATTATATATATATATATATATATATATATATATATATATATATATATATATATATATATATATACCACTGGTAAAAATG
>NC_061098.1:28835444-28847944 GCF_015104395.2 Macrobrachium nipponense | reverse complement strand
GACAGCAACAACAACAGTTGTAATGAGAATCACAACAGGATATTGGCGATCAAGATGATGTCAAGGGCTATAATCGATTCCATAAGTGTTAAGGATATTACTGAGAGGCAAAGGTGCTGTACCATCGCTAAAGGGCATAAATGCAAAAAGCATAGGTCTTGGTCTGTCCATACTATTACTCCAGTTTTCAATATCGTTTCAAAGCAACATTGCAGAGTATACAAAATACTGACACACACACACACACAGAGGCTAACTCTGACAAAACAAACGTTTTGAACAATTGAAAACAATGAAGAGGTAAACCTCACTTAGAACTGTGCTTAAATGCGACTGAGAGAACGCAACATCAGCTTTGAAATCAGAATTGGATTAATACCACCCATTTGTCTTGGTTCAGATAAAGGCCTATTCACTGTGAGGCGAAAAACAGTTCCTTGAATTACCTAGCAACCACCTACTCTCGCCGCCAAGTGTTCCTCTTGGAGGTCGCTTACATAAAAGCTAAATGTAGGTCTCATGGTAATTGCTGTATAGCAAAAAAAGATAAAGGAAAGGAAAACGCATTTTCGAGAAGTTCTGTAGGAAGGAAGCTTTCACCTTTGTTGGAGGCGCTTGTTCTCGCGGTTGTTCTGGAATCGTCGGCGTGTGTAGAGCGCAACACGCGTCTAATTGTCGGGAGAAACGCAGCGAAATATGATGCAATATTCCGTCGAGAGTCTTCTAAGAAGTTCTAGTAATCTCGGGAGTCTGTGACGTTCTCCGTAGGTTCTGCCCCCAGAATGCTGTATAAATACGACGGATGAATTAGAAGGCAGATCATCAGTTAATCACAGAGTAAGAGATCATCAGTTAGTCACAGAGTAAGAGATCATCAGTAAGAGTCACAGATCAGATCAGTGAGAGCTCAGCAGCAGAGATCAGAGATCATCAGAGAGAAATAAAAGAAGAAGGAACCGACGAAGGATCGGAGAGCAAAAGGCACTCGTGAGTTTGATCGGATTCTGGTCTAGTCGTCTTCAGGAGTGGATGACCGAGTTATTTCGACGTTGAGCCAGACTTCAGAGAATAAACGTCCTGCTAGAGGTTTTGGGGAGTTCCTGCCCTTCAAGTATCAAGAGTAGACATTATTTTCTGAAATACGGAGGCAAGAAGGCGTCTACAATTAGAGTTCTCCTTTTGTGAAGCCATCATTTCGATTTGCAAAACTGGTCGGCAAGTACTTTCATTACCTCACTGTTCCCCCAGTTCATGCAGTGTAAGATTTTACCTTTTTTATGTAAATAGGAGACACCATTCTGCATTTATCTTTGTTAGTAAGCTTGTAAATAAACCTTTGTTGTGTTAGTGTTTCTTTCTATATTCGTATCCCCAGTTTCAACTGTTGGTGTTGAATTCTTTTTGTTTATCATAATATCGAACCTGAAGCGGACCTCTCTCGGTTCGTAACAGTAGGCCTAAACTCAATACTGTAATTCACTGTCCTCCTTGTTTACCACAGACCTTGCATAGGCAGCCATAAATTACTATGAGATTATTATAAAATAATAATTAGTATTTGTCGTCTCTCATTCGCAATAAGTTCACTATAGGGTTTAGATTATAAGGCGAATAATCAGGAAAAACCATTAACAACAGTAGAGCGTTCGTGAGAAATGGCTTGCCTGAATACGCATTTTGTCTTCCATACTGGACGTTCATCCATACGCATATTTCACAGTGGTCAAAATCATAGATATCATGTGTGTTATATGCTTGTACTAAACCACAGGCTAGTAAGTGACTCGCCTACACTGTTTTGTCGTGTTTAGTACTAGCCCCTAGGGGGCCAAATGTATTTCGCCATGTTTAGTACAAGCCCTTGAAGTTCAAATGTATCTTGCCGTGTTAAGTACTAGCCCTTGAAGTTCAAATGTATCTCGCTGTATTTAGTACTAGCCCTTGAAGTTCAAATGTATCTCGCTGTATTTAGTACAAGCCCTTGAAGTTCAAATGTATCTCGCTGTATTTAGCTCTAGCCCTTGAAGTTCAAATGTATCTCGCCGTGTTTAGTACTAGCTCTTGAAATTCAAATGTATCTCGCTGTATTTAGTACTAGTCCTTGAAGTTCAAATGTATTTCGCCGTGTTTAGTACTAGCCCTTGAAATTCAAATGTATCTCGCTGTATTTAGTACTAGCCCTTGAAGTTCAAATGTATCTCGCTGTATTTAGTACTAGCCCTTGAAGTTCAAATGTATCTCGCTGTATTTAGTACTAGCCCATGAAGTTCAAATGTATCTCGCTGTATTTAGTACTAGCCCTTGAAGTTCAAATGTATCTCGCTGTATTTAGTACTAGCCCTTGAAGTTCAAATGTATTTCGCCATGTTTAGTACTAGCCCTTGAAGTTCAAATGTATCTCGCCGTGTTTATTACTAGCCCCCGGGGGTTAAGATGTATTTTGCCGTGCTTAGTACTAGTCCCTCGGGCGTCAAATGTATTTCGTCGTGTTTACTACAACAACGGTAGACTTGCCAAGCGGTCGCCATGTTAGAGGAAACCAAATTGCAGCCATTTCTTAAAGAAAAAAAAAAAAGCAATTTCGCGTGGAATAAGAATAACGCAGCCAAGACACAAGGGAAAGAAAAATGGCAGAACTCCACGAGACAGAGAATCTGGGTACGAAACTTCAGGATACATAAGCTGCACTGGATTAAGAAGGGAAATGACGCTGAGAGAGAAGATGAATGAGCGAATCAACACTGGGATAGAAATATGCAACGCTGGAGAGAGATGCTTTACGTCCTTTGTTCAATGGGGAAAGTATCTGCACTGACAAAGTATTCTGGTTGTCTACGCGTCACCTATAATCCGAGTTGCTACTAATACTAAGCTTACACCGTATGGTAAATGTCAAGTAGACAGCCGCACGGAGATTATTGTTTATATTAATATAATTTGTCGGCAGCGCAATACATAAATAGGTGTATATAAAATACTTTGATCATCGAGGGTCTAGTACTAAAGAAGCCCTCCCAAGGAGCGTCCGTAAAGTATAGCACTATCACCTCGGAGTAGGTGACGCGTAGGTAATAAACCAAAGTAGCATCGATCTTTCTTTTTGGGCAATATTTATCAACAAAAAAGCCCCTTACAGCCCACATTTAAAGCAAACTTTCCATCCCCATGCAAATCCAGCCGCGCCATACTTACAAATGGTGCCAATTTTCTCGGTCTCATACTTTGGTAGCATCCAAATTACACAACGACTCTCTCTCCCAACCCAGACAGTAAAAGATTTGGGCTCAAATTCCCCAAAAAAGAAGTAAAAAAAAACGTTACAAAACACACTAGAGGAAAACTAGGAACTCGAAACTACAGTGAAGTTCAGCTACGAGGAAATGCAGGCACAAACAAAAGACAAAAGGTGACGAGCAGTGGAAACAATGGAATACCGAAGAAGGAAACGAATCCTCTGAGGTGGATATCAAATGTCATTTGCGTTCGTCTGCTGTTGGCAATGATGATGATGATGATGACCTCTGAACAGTGACCTTTGACATTTATACCATTTATACTTCAGCCATTGTATCTCTGCTGATTTCTGTGACGCAAAATTAACGATAAGAGTTTTTATATATTACTTGGACATTTCATAATTAGAGCTATATATGATTTACAAGCGAAAAATAAGTATCCGTGAATGAACCCTTTTTATCAAAGTAAGTCAAAATCTAATACTGATTATTCAGGACTAATAATACTGCATCTATCCAGCGTTGACAGAAACGAGTATATAGCTATAGTAGATTCACATCAACCGTGTATTTGACGTCTAGGCCAGTCCCTTACGACGCTCCTGATTGGCTGTTGATAAGCCAATCACAGGGCTGGAAAATCTCAGCCTCTCGAGAGAGTTCACATAGGCCGGATGTATGTTTCGCCTCTCCTGAGGGATAAGTCTTTCAGGAGAGGTGGAACATACATCCTGCCTATGTGAACTCTCTCGAGAGACTGAGAGTTTCCAGCCCTGTGATTGGCTTATCAACAGCCAATCAGGAGCGTCGTAAGGGACGTCAAATGCACGGTTGATGTGAATCTACTATAGCTGACGTCCTTTGAAATATTTATAAAGCAGCGTTTCGAAATATCTCCTCTCACAGGAAGTGGGAAGACAACAAAAATCATCTCATTCTTCACCCGCAAAAAAAAAGAAAAAGAAAACAAAAGAGGAAAGACTCCCCAAGTGAATTAAAAGTGAATAACATTAACTCGAAACCGTGAAATGGAAATAAAATTGGAAATGCTTTTTTTTTTTCTCCTCCTTCACTGTAACACATTTCCGGCGCCTTACTCAGGCCCTGATAATATGCTAATGTCTGCCACCAAAGGACGGGGCGTTGGGGGCTGAATGGAATAGGATGTTGGCTCCGGGAAAGGACTTTCGATAGCCTCGAAATAGTCGAGATGAAGGACACCTGCTTTTTGCCACTGGAATATAAGAACTATTGCAAAGTAAAACTTATTTAAGGATTAGTGATATAGTTTCAGGTGTGCTCAGTTTTTCTCATAACTGTCATCTGATAAAATAGCTATTATGTATCTTCAAAAGGATTTATGGTTTCATGTATAAATACCTTCATTTATTTAGATAACATAAAATTCTTGTTTTTTTCCAAATAATGCGAACTGCTTTTGGAATCAAAAGTTAAATAGTAATTTATAATTTTTTTTAATATAAATTTGTTAATTACTTATACCTAATTAAAGATCACCTGCTAATTGACTCTAAAGTATTTTCTTACATAATTATAAGACATGGCTGGAAGGGACAAAAAAGAAGGTAGATGGACGAAAAATGACTGAAGGAGAAGGTATATATATAAGAAGTAAGAGGAAGTAAAGGGAAATACGCAAAGGAGAGAGATACGAAGTTCCCGTGTTACCACAAATAATTTGGGAACAATTCCAACAATATCACAACCGAGTCGACTCCACCGCCAAATCCTTTGAGTTTTGTTTGATCTCTGTCTTTGTACAACAGCAGCCTCAGCATTGGTGGTGGTGGTGGTGGGGAGTGTGGGGGGGGGGGGCTGAAATTCACAAGGAAAATGCTTTAGGTTTTGCTTGCTTCCGATAAATTGGTGCTTGCTAATTATTTTGAAAGCAGTGCCTACTGGGATGAGAGTTGACTGAGTACTTCCGATTTTGTTTTTTCTCAAAGACTGCCGAGATAAAAGCTTGATTTTTTCTAGAGTTTCTAGATGACAAGCATTATTTTTTTTATACTTGACTGCGAGATAAGAGCTCAGATAACAAAAAAAAAAAAGTTTTATACTTGACTGCCGAGATAAAGGCATAATGTTTTCTAGAGTTTCTAGATAACAAGCATATTGTTCTATACTTCGTAACTAAAATAGTGAAGGAGTAATAATAAAACAAGGAACTCGCTGGAGTAAAAGGGGAGAGAGAACGAAAAATGATAACATGAATATTGGCAAATCCAGCGATGGCTAAAAAAAGAAAATTACACTAAAGCAACTGACATGTTAGAAAAAGAAAGGATAGACGTTGGAAAAGAATCCAAGATAAAAGACGCTACAAGAGCGAGAGAGGGAGAGAGAAGAGAAAGAATGATGGTAGATTTATCGGTATTAAATAAACGTTGTACTGTGCTTGTTGATCAACGCGAAAAAAAACTCGTTGCGATTGAAGGAAAAATAAACAAAGCAGAATTAAAACGATTCACTGAGAGAGAGAGAGAGAGAGAGAGAGAGAGAGAGAGAGAGAGAGAGAGAGAGGAACTATAAAATAAGAGTACCTTCAAGAAAAGAATATCCTTATGTCTTTCACATGAAAATGACAGATCCTATTGAGAGAGAGAGAGAGAGAGAGAGAGAGAGAGAGAGAGAGAGAGAGAGAGAGAGAGAGAGAGAGAGAGTAGTTTTGAAATATAGTAGTAAAATACTGGTCCACTTCGGTTCAAATTTCGTGGGTCGCTTTTCGGGCTTGTGCAGGATGACGTATTGCATATGACCGATATTTTTTGAAGGCTGGGTAAGCTAGGGTATCTTGGATTATCTACGAGAGAGAGAGAGAGAGAGAGAGAGAGAGAGAGAGAGAGAGTGGTTGCTTGGATGGTTGATATTGTCAAATGGCTTCAGGCCACCACGGAATCTCGCTCTAGGTATAGAGAGAGAGAGAGAGAGAGAGAGAGAGAGAGAGAGAGAGAGAGAGAGAGAGAGAGAGAAAATTTGGTAGGAGATACACATTCGGGGATAAATTAATAAATAAAAGAACCTCACTAAACATCACTTGTTTCCACTGAAATTCAATTGTTTCATTGCATTTCACTGGCAGCGATAAACTTCCTGACCATATCTTTGATGGGCAAATTGCAGCAGTAATGTTCCCACTGCTTCCGCATAGAGACGGTAAACATGAGGTTTACTTTACATATGGACTGTGAAAAAGTCCAATATCTTGTTAAATAACTGAAAGGAATGGGATAATAACTTTGGGAAAGTGGCGAATATGCAGTCAGGAAAGTGGTCGATGATTTGAAAATCCGATAAGAGATTTGGGCCATAACAGAGGACACTTTACGAGGGGAAAAAATGATAAAATCCAGGCCAAAGAACAAGCGCTGGGGCAAATGAGGTAATTCGGCGCTGAAGGGGATATAGAGTTAAAAAAAAGTCTGGAAGGTGTTAACAGAATGAAAACATCGCAGTTGCACAGAATAATTGCAATTATTCTGAAGAATTGTTAATTGCCTATTTAACATTTGTGCAACAGAATACTAAAAATGTTAAATGCTTTTACTTTAAGAAAAGTATAATGCTTTAAGTGCAATCCTTAACTATGACCCATTCTTTCTCTCTCTCCCTCTCTCTCTCTTTCAATTTACTGCTTAATTTTTCTTAACGTTGCTATTACTCAGCCTCAGACCTGCAATCTCTCTTCATTAGTTTCTTTTACAGCACATTGATGGAGACGATAACACGGCATTATTTTCTTAACAGTCTTTATATATATATAAGTGTAGTTTCTGAATGAGAGAAGAAAGGTCCTTGAAGTGCTGGAATGAAACGTCCGTGTCCGGAATGTGGAATGAGTGTGGACAGTTCCAGATCCAGAATGTGGAATGAGCGTGGACGAGTATAGAAGTTCCAGATCCAGATTCGGAATGAGTGTGGAAAGTTCCAGATCTAGAATGCGGAATAAGTGGGGAAAGTTCCAAATCCAGAATGTGAAATAAGCGTGGAAATTTCCAGATCCAGAATGTGGCTTGAGTGTGGAAAGTTCTAGATCCGGAATGTGGAATAAGTGTGGAAAGTTCCAATCTGGAATGCGGAATGAGCACGGAAAGTTCCAGATCCAGAATGTGGAATGAATGTGGAAAGTTCCAGATCCTGGATGCAAAATGAGTGTTAACAGTTCCAGATCCAGAATGTGGAATAAGTGTGGAAAGTTCCAGATCCGGAATATGAAATGAATGTGGAAAGTTCCAGCTCCAGAATGTGGAATGAGTACTTATGACCTAGAATGGTTTTATATCCCACATTCACTTAATTTTCATGTTTCAATCCACTTACCTAAAAAATGACACTATCCACAAGCACGGACATTAAGACAAGATCTCACGCAATACCAAATTCACCAAAAATTCCTCCCATTCAGTCATTACCGGTAATGCTGACGCTAATGCACTTTTGTTTGGTCTTTTTTTTTTTTTTCTTTTTTTTTCTATAGGGTCATACAGAATGCGCCATTAACCGTGACGCGCCTGGCTGAAAAAAGAAAAAAAAACTCAAGTCATTTTGATGTGTCATCCATATATATATAATTGATGCAGCTGTAGAAGTCTCGATACTAAATTGCATCCTATTATGCTCTAATCCTTAAGCAGAGCTTTATATCCAAGTGCTGAAACAGGTTCAATTCTATTGCTTTTATATGCTTGTGTGCAGGCAGGGGTATATATATATATATATATATATATATATATATATATATATATATATATATATATATATATATATATGGCTTAATGTGGAATCCTTTTCGTTTGAGTTTTCTATAAAAAATCAATGTATTATCGTCGTACTTTATGTTCGATAAACATTTATCGTCCAAGATGATTCCCTGAACACGAGAGCTACAATAATACTCCCTGGTTCCAGATGACAAATCACAACAAAGTGAACGAGAAAATGAGTCATAAAGATGGGGAATAACACGAGGGAATCATGCCATAATTTCATCGACTTGATTCAGACATGGAATTATTGACGATGCAATGACCGTAAACGGCTCCTTGCAAAAACGTCTTATAGTCCTGGGAGAACGTACCCGTGACCTTTTGACCACAATGAAAAGTGTCAGGGAGAACCTACTTCAAACCATCCAAAAAAACATATATATATTAACAAAACGAAAATTTAAGAAAAAATTTAGAAAATAATACACTCATGACGCAGAGAAAATTAATCTAATATCTGAACTAACTCAACAGTTATTCAAAGTACAATAATTCAGGCTCAAATAAAACTCAAACCTCGCTGGCCCCATCATTCATAATAGGCGGAAATTATCTGAATTAATAATAAAATTATTTTGAAGGCTCTCACATTCAGGCTGGAAATATAAAGTTCACAAAAGGCAACACCGAACTCCAAATGATCGACGGTAATGGAACTAGACGCAGCGAAATGCAATAATTCTTCCCCATTATCTTCCTTATCGCCAAAGGACGCCCCCCTCCCCCCCCCCCCCCCCTCCCCCCCCCTCCTCCTCACTCACCCCTCGGGAGGCAACATTTGATCTACCACCGAACTGGCAAATTGCTGACGTTGCAATTCAATTGCTTAACCCAAATCCCCCACCCCAGGAGGAATCCAATTACCTTTCACACACAATCATTCCGTCATCTGCTTTTCACCTGAGTGACGCCAGATGTCGACTTCGTCATTCATTGGTCTTAGTTTTGAGTCATGATTTGGGCTCTTAAATTCTTCCTGGTGAACTCCACATTCTTTGAAGCTTGAATTTCAAGTCAGTGGCCCCTTTGGTGGCTTGTTCCATGTGAATAGGTTTCATCTATATAATAATAATAATAATAATAATAATAATAATAATAATAATAATAATAATTAATAATAAAGTTCAAAGATTGGTCGAGCGATATGCATAATCATGGAAACAAATTCAAACCCATTTATAAAAATTATCAGTTATAAATTGTCAAAACCCTTAAAAATAAAGAAAAAAAAGGACCTTTGGTAGTACATAACCATCGCTCACTCGACGTTGAACCATCATCGCCTCACAATGACGTCATCAACCTATTTCAATGCCGCGCTAAATACTCCTCTATTATAATAAGTAGGGCAATAACAGTGGAGTCATCCACTTTGTCTGAAACCGATACTGTTATAATATCCGGGGTTCGAATATATCACCCGAGAATGCGCGCTGTGGATATTTCACTGCATTTAGCCTGCCTGCAATGTCGCAAAAATAAGCACAACGATAATGAACGCAGGACACTAACAATTAAGTCAGTTCTATTCGCATGAGAGGGATATGAATGCCTGCATAATATCCTGAGACGAGGAAATTAATCTTGCGATGTCATCTCTTCGCAATGAGACGACATTCCAGGTTCGTATCTATTTTGACGAAATGTTTTTAGACAGGAATTATATTCATTCTGGACAGGAGGTGCTAAGTTCACTACATGTAACATAATATTTCAAAAGAGCTTGAATTGAACTACCATTTGAGGATGTTAGTCCATTAAGAGGATTTTATTAATTTTACAAAGTAAGGCTAATGACAGAGAGAGAGAGAGAGAGAGAGAGAGAGAGAGAGGAACTTGTAGTAAATTTATGAATAACTGGTTACTGTTAAATAGAGGGAATGAAGAAACTCTGATAGAAGGCTGTAATTTGGTCTGTCTGATGATTGTAGGGTGGATGATCAACATACCAATTTGCAGCCCTCTAGCCTCAGTGGTCTTTAAGGTCAGAGGGCGGAAGGACGGACAAAAAGCCATCTCAAAATAGTTTTCTTTTACAGAAAACTGAAAAAAAGCAAAAGCAGAAAACTAAAAGAAAGAGCCAAAACCACAAAAATAGCAAAGAGCGAAGAAAGGCTCTGAATCCGTATTGCACAGTAAATTTCCATGCTGGAGCAAAAACCCGTTTCAAAAAGAAATTTTCGTTTTTTTACACCAAAGTTGAGGGAGGAAGTTAGCAACGACTTTTGGGTCAACTTCGCCTAAAAATAAGGAACCGCGACAGAACAATGTTCAATAAAGTTCCCCCGTTTTTTCGTGGGGTACCCGCGAAACCTGAAATAATGTTGATGCTCTGAAAGCTGAAATGGCTATGACTCAGTTTTATGAAGTAGACTTCATGATAACTAAAAGGAAAAGCTACAGTTTTATTGAGAATAAATTAAATTTTTTTTCAAAAAGATAAATCCTCTTCAATCCATTTTGCCTTATTTTTCTCTTAATAGACACACCTACAAGTACGCATAGGATTTGCCTCTACCACCCATATGCACGCCCACAATCATACTAAAACAGACACGCCCACAAGCACAAACGAGTAGGTTTTATAATGAATGAAATCGTTGAACTGAATTGAATATAGAATTTAGGACAGAGGCCAAGCACTGGGACCCATGAGGTCATTCGGCGCTGAAAGGGAAATTGGCAGTACAAAGGTTTGAAAGGCGTAAGAGGAGGAAAACCTCAAAGCAGTTGCATTATGAGTTAACTGTTAGGAGAAGGCTGAGGAATGTAAGATGGAAGAAAGAGAATATGAACGAAGGTACAGTAAAAGGAGCGAAAAGAGTTGCAGCTAAGAACCTTAAGGAATACCTACTGTTTAGATAAGTAATGTCTTCCGAATAACAAATCATTATAGTTCACGTCAATATCCCCATACATTATTCCACTTCGCTCAAGGGTACACAAATCATTTTAAGGAGATTAAAATCAAATCTTGTTATTTTTAAACATTTACCAAATCAAGTCCATTTGCTCATTCTCGATAATATTGACGCTAGTCCATATCCAGTCCCTTTTTTATTTCCAGTTTTTTGTTTGTTTTTTCTGTCCAGAGAAATACAAAATGTTCCATTAACCGTAAAGCCACTTGCTCAGAATCTGTCATTTTGATGTTGTACATATAATTGACAATTCTGGAAAAAAAATCTCCGATAGTGAATTGCAATCTATTACGCGCTAATCCTTGAGCGAGCTTTTATCCGACTTGGGGAGCTAAGTGGACTTTTCTTGTTTATAAATTATAGGCTAGCTGCGTGTGTAAGTACACCTACACACACCGGACACACAGACACAAACACATACTTGTAGTGTATATATATATATATATATATATCTATATATATATATATCTATATATATATATATATATATATATATATATATTTATATATAATATATATATATATATTTTTAATATATTTGTATATATATATATATATATATATATATATATATATAGGTGTTGTGTGTGGTGTGTGTGTGTGTGTGCTATCTGTCTGTATCTTTTAATTGACGAAATATTTAAAATTAAAATTGATCACTAGTAAAACTAAAGAATATTATCGCTAACATACTGCATAAAAAGGCTTACTTTAGTAACGCCTTCTGTGCACCCCGTGAGGCACACTGAAAGCACCACCACCCTACGGGGCAGTGAGATTAGTGATGATCTCAGATCCATTTATTGACTGCGAGTCAAGTGCTTCGCTCACGGAGTCAAATTGCCTGGAAATGGAAGTCAAAGGCTCTGGAATATTCTGGATCGTCCAAAAGATAACTTGAGTGAGCTGAAGATCTCCACTCATTTTTCTAAATTTTAAAATAATCTCGCAATACCAAAAAAAAAAAAAAATGATTATTAAATTACTTTCAAGTAATATAAGTAACTATAACATCATATCTACTTATTTGTTTGTTATTTTTTCATTTTAATAAGTGGTATCTCTTCTTTCTGAATTTCCCTTTACTTCCTCTTACTTCTTTCCAAATGAACACCTTCATATTCTTTGGAAGCTTGAATTTCAAGTCAGTGGCCCCTTTGGTGGGCTTGTTCCACATGAATGGGTTTTCAACTACTGAATTATAATAATAATAATAATAAATAATAATAATAATAATAATAATAATAATAATAATAATAATAATAATAATAATAATAATAACAATAATAATAATATAATAATAATATGGCCGGGTACCACTCAGAAAAGAGGCAACAGAATCAACCATCTGATGTTCATGGACGACATCAAGCTGTATGGTAAGAGCATCAAGGAAATAGATACCCTAATCCACACTGTAAGGATTGTATCTGGGGACATCAGGAAGGAGTTTTTTAATAGAAAAATGCGCCTTAGTCAACATACAAAAAGGCAAAGTAACGAGAACTGAAGGGATAAAGCTACCAGATGGGAGCAACATCAAACACATAGATGAG
>NC_061098.1:28815444-28825444 GCF_015104395.2 Macrobrachium nipponense | reverse complement strand
GAACCTGCCCATTTCAGAATTGCTACAATAATACTGGATATATTGGTATGGCCATATTAGTCAGAGTACAAGCTGGACCATCTGATCATTATGAAAGTAAAGGAAAAATTTTGACACCAGAAAAAAATGAAAGTCTGTTGAGCCACAAAAATCACAGATACGCAATTTCAATTTTTTTCTAAGAATAAGGAATCATCAAACTTTAAAATAGTAGTTCGCGTGTTGATTACTTTGCGATAACATTTTACGCTCATTGCCTTCTAAGCGAACGACGAAAATTAAAACAATGACGTCTAAGTCAGCAGTAATAGCAATAGTAGTTATAGTAAGTGAGATGGGAGATAGCATGAACAAGTAAGAAATGCGCAATCCAGTTCTCTGCACAGCCGCCACAGCGTATACTAATCATGGCCACCGAAAATACATCTATCTTTCGGTGGTCTCGGTATAATGTTGCATGAGCCGCGACCCCACGAAACTTTAACCACCAAACGTAGGTGGCCTGTAATGTATCGCTGCCAGAAACAGGATTATGGTAAAGTTTAACCTTAAATAGAATACAAACTACTGAGGCTAGAGGGCTGCAATTTATGTTTGATAATCGGAGGGTGGGTGATTGACATACCAATTTGCAGCCCTCTAGCCTCAGTAGTTCTTTAAGATCTGAGGGCTGATAGAAACAGTGCGGACGGACAGACAAAGCCGGCACAATAGTTTTCTTTTCAAAAAAATAAAAATCTTTGAACTTTAATTAAAACCATATCATTTAGGTACCGACACTGAGCAAGATACGAGGTAAATAACGCTGCATATAACAATTATTTAAGACACTGAAGACTGAAGACAGAGACAACATGAATATTTGCGTAAATAATCGGAAATCGTCTATAAAAAAAAATTCTTGAAAATAAAACGATTTCACAGTCCATTCATAGACTCCATTTCCGCTCCACATAAACATTTCAGTAACTGTAATGGGAGACTTTCAGTGCATAGTACTCGTGGGTGAAGCTTTTGCGAAAAGCTCTCTGAAGCGGTAGTGAAGTTCTCACGTATTTTTTCTTTTTAACCATCCTTGATTCTCTTCGATTCTTTCTTCTCACTTTTCTTCTTCTTCTCCTTTTTATGTGTCTCGCATACCCTTCCGTTCCCGTACTTCCCTCCCAACCACCAAGGGCGAACAAACAGGTTTGAAGGGGGTGGGAGGCTGTGTCATATCTCTCTTACTGTCACCCGGGGAGGACAAAGAAGATCAGACTCTCTCGGA
Organism: Macrobrachium nipponense; assembly: GCF_015104395.2. Classification (NCBI taxonomy): domain Eukaryota; kingdom Metazoa; phylum Arthropoda; class Malacostraca; order Decapoda; family Palaemonidae; genus Macrobrachium; species Macrobrachium nipponense. Next base: position 28,824,177 of record NC_061098.1, on the reverse strand, counting down.
TTTATATATATATATATATATATATATATATATATATATATATATATATATATATATATATATATATATGTATATATATACTATATATATATATATATATATATATATATATATATATATAGTGATATATATACATATATATATATATATATATATATATATATATATATATATATATATATATATATATATATATATATATATATATATATATATAAAATTGAATGTCGTGGGGCCATTCTGGAGTAGACTGACTGTCCTTTAATCTAAAATCTATTTCGCACATTACTTACGGAGGCTTCATCTCAATAAAAGCTTCGGTGTGAAACCACTGAAGCTTAAAGTTACTAAAACCTTCTTCCGTCTCTGAGAAGATAACAGAGTTAATCCCTTCTTTTATTCGTTTTTCCTTTTTCGGGTTTTGTTTATTATTATTTATTTTTTTTGTAGTCAAAATCTTGTCATTCAAATGAAAATGTAAACTTTAGTTGAATTAATAAAAAAAATGTAAATTTTTTTGTAACGAGTAAAGAAATACTTATTGAGAATCAAGAAATACACTTATTAATTCTTAAGGAGATTCAAGTAAAACTTCTTCGGCGCAGCCTAGCTTTCCGTATGAGGCGCGGCCCACGAAGCTTTCAGTCACAGACCGGTTGTGGCCCGTTCTGTAACGTTGCCAGGCGCATGATTAGGCTAAGTTTAACCTTACATGAAATAAAAAAAAAAAAACAATTTGCAGCCCTCCAGCCTCAGTAGTTTATAAGATCTGAGGGAGGACAAACAGAAGAACAGCTTTGTTTTACAGATCACTAAAAACTCAAAATAAAACTGAAACGGGCAAACATTCATCAAGATTCATCTGCAGTTGAGATCCTCGATTTGGGAGATAAAACCGTTTTTATTTTAATTTTTTTTTATAAAGAATAACGGATTTTTAATTCAGAAGTCCAACAATCGAACGAAATGCGTTCGTTTAAGTCGACACTCGTGGAGGGTGAGAAAGAATATGATTCCCCCCCACCCGTTTTTTTTTTTTTTTTGTGGAAATACAGATTTTTTTCACCGAAAGCGCCACATAAATCTCTCCTAAAGCAAGTGAAAGGAAACAGGGCAATTCTCCCCCTCGAAAAGTGACTTCAAAAGTACCAGTCTGCCGAACCGAGTACTTATTTAGAGCCAAGGAGAGAACGAGTGAGTGAAAAAGGGAAAAATATCTATTTTAATTTTTTCTCTTTCAGAATGAATGGAAAATCGTGAGTGAAAAAAAAATTAATATCTCTGAAGTTGACCCAGTCGTGAATTTTTTTTTATTTTTATTTCTCGGGAGTTGACCCATTTAACTCCGCAAACACGAAGGCTAGGGAGGATTGACGAACGTGTTAGTATTCAACAAAGAATATGAACCGAATAGAATAGACAATTTAGGGCCAAAGGCCAAGCACTGGAACCCACGAGATCATTCAGCGGTGAAAGAAAATTCGAGAGTATGAAGTCACGAAGGTTGAATAACAGGAGGACGCTTTTTTTAGCATGAATATATAGATATATATATATATATTATATATATATATATATATATAGATATATATATATATATATATATATATAATATATATTATATATATGATATATATATATATATATATATATATATATATATATATATATCCAAACAGCGGTGGCCACAGCCGGATATACATCAATGAGGAGAATGACATAAAGACTTGCTAAAAGGGTCAATTTATTCCCGACGTTTCGTAATGTCTTCATTACATTTTCGAGGGCTGTACAAAATAGATAGCATAAAATAAATTACAATAAAGCTCAGAATTTTAAATTTAAAAGTTCCACAATGATTACAAACTTAAAATATTAAAAAGACTAAAAGAACACCTTTAAAAAAAACGTAAAAAACAAACTAAAACAGGAAAAAAATTATTAAAATAAGTAAAAAAAAAAAAACAAATAAAACACGAAAAACAATCAATAAGAAATATTCAAGTAAAGTAAAACTGGACCAACCTATTCAGCGGCAATGCCAAGACTGGAGATAAAAGGAACAGGTCAAATAAGTTCACTTATCACATCACAAAATTGTTCTGTGTAAATAGTACTATCGCTAAAAGTACCTCACTCAAACTGGATGCTATCTAAAGTGACAAGCTTTCTAGGACAAACAATCCTCATTATCAAGTATCAGTGAAATGACCGCACATTTAGGCCAGGTGTATTTATATGAGTGTGCTGGCTTCTTCATCTTTTAATTACCCTACTTCTCCTGTTTGGCCCCTCCCTCGTGACCTTGACCTCTCTCTGCCCATGGCACGTTCCGGGTGTCATTTTCCACAAGGCCAATACATTTATTTTCCATATGGTGTATTGTGTTTGTGCGTATCTTTCCTATTGTGGAGTATATGATTTTTCTTGCTATAAAAAAAATCAAGATACCGTATGGAAAATGAAGACCTGGAATGTACCGAGGACAGAGAAAGGCCAAGATCACGAGGGAGGGACCAAATAGGAGAGGCAGGGTAAATTAAAGATCAAGCTGGCCTACATGTTGGGTTCATTTCACAGAGGTTTGGCTGTTCAACAAGGGGACGAGTCGTTTGATCATTAACGATTCTAAGATTGTCAAATCGTGGCAGTTGGAAGCTCGTCCTACAACTGTAAAGTCCTTGTTTTCAATGGAGGTTTTACATATTTTCGAATGATTTCTAATATTAGAAAACTCTGGGTTTGCAATTTTTGCTGCCTGTCCTATAACTTACTCCACGATGTGAATCTATGCGTACCTTCAGAAGCCTCCTGGTGGATCCAATATAAGTTCCTAAATTAATTTAGGACAATTATAACTATACACACACGCGGAGGACATATAAGGGCACAAATGATCTTTAAAAAGTTAAGTATATATATCTTAGTTTAACCAGACCACTGAGCTGATTAACAGCTCTCCTAGGGCTTGCCCGAAGGATTAGATATTTTTACGTGGCTAGGAACCAATTGGTCACCTAGCAACGGGACCTACAGCTTATTGTGGGATCCGAACCACACTTATTCAAGAAATTAATTTCTATCACCATAAATAAATTCCTCCGATTCCGCGATGGCCGAGCCGGGATTCGAACTTCGGACCACCGGATTGGAAGCCGAGCGCGAAAACCCCTCTTCCAGCGAGGAACTTACAAATGAATCTGTTTAAACTTGAATAATGACCCAGTGGTAACCAGATTAATGGGAATCAAATGAAACCTTAATAGCTCCAAACTTATTTTGGATATGTTGGGAAAATGTTCTCCTAAAAGTATCATCTAATAAAAAAGGGAACTTAGCATAAAAATTCAATTTAGGAACATTAAAATTTTTAATTCTTAGGGAGAAGTACTTGTCTAAAAGCAAGCGAAGTGTCTAAAAGACCAGTTCAGATGGGAAGTAGTTTTCTTTAAAATATTTGCATAAAAAGGCGATCCCATCTTGGAACAGAAACCAATCAGAAGTTATCGTAAGAGCCCTGTGGAGGAGAGTAAAAACAGAATTAATTTTTAAAATTAAAAGAACAGAAACTATAAAATGTGTATGGTGTCCTGGGTTCGCGCCTGGGCGCCGACAATTCTATTATCGCCTAATAAAATTTCCCTTCGGTTAAGCATATATGAAAATATATCAATTCCGAAGTGAATTAGATATTAAAGGACATTTGTAGCTCGATGTATGTATATGAATCACGGTTCTAGCTGCATCTAGTTTCCCAAAGGCACTTTGAGAAGAGTTCATAAACTGTCGTACATTGACTTCCTGAATCATGCACTTTTATCTCACGCCACCCCCTAGAAACTCATTGATCAGCTATTCTCAGGTCGTCACTCCTGCACTGTTCTCCACATTCCATAGGTCACAGAGAACGTACGGAACAATATATTATTAATCAAATCCCTATGTCTTACAGATAGCTCGGCCACCTATAATTGCTAGCCCCCGCCTAGCAAAATTGCTTAAAACACAAAACACTGGCCGGCTTAAAATAAAATAAGTAAACTGCACGTCTCTGGCATTATAAAATAAAGTCTTATCACGCTTTATCTCCCAATAACACAAGACGCATTTTCTCTCATATTTTTCTGTATTAGGATTTTGAATATCCCTCTTCGTTTGTCTGCAAGTAGCTGAACAGACAGCAACAGGCTATAGCAGGCTGTAGCAACTGTAGGAAGACGGAATGCCTCCCTCATCGTAGAAGACTCTCACGGCTTCTTGTAGATCCCCAAAAGACACTCTGTATAATTCTTTCGAAACACAGCATCCCGTGGAAATACTTGTAATCACCCTGGGGTAAAATAACAGCAACCTCTCGGCACGGCTGGTGGACGTCTTGCTGGTGTCGGGGAACGACTTTTTGGGTGTGTGTTAGTATGTCAGTCAAGTCACTGGTCGTCTTAAGAAATTAAAATTAACCCAAACATACTACTTCTATCAAACAATGATCTCAAAAAGTCAGAAAATACTAACTGAACGTCTCCCAATTAACTCCCTAATATGACTACCAAAATGATAAGTCATTATCACAACTCTCTAAGAAAAAAAAAAAAACATCAAGTTCTCCAACTCAATTCTCCAAACTCGCACATCAGCACACACACTCAGAAATCACAGCAACTCCACAGAGTTCTGCACTCACATTTCAAACTCGAATGTGATCACAGAAAAAAAAAAAGAAGAACAAAATCGTAATAAGCCCAAGAAAAAAAAAAGAAAGTATCTCGTAACATACCCAGACCCAAAAAAATATTCTCTCAAGTTCTGACATCTAAACAACCCACAAAATCAGCAAAAATCTCCAACTTTTAACAGCAAAAACCCCTTTACTGCTCAATAATTAATTACAATGAGACTTAATGTCAAACTCCCTTTACGTAAATAGCAACCCTCGAAAAATTACATCTCCCGGTAAAATCAGATCTCCCGTCCAAAAATGAAATGCTACTTAAGCTCAATCCCCAAATCATATCTCTCATAGGAAAATGAAGAAAAATAATAAAAAAAAAAAGGAATAATCACAAGTAGATTTCCCCAATCACAAAATACATAATACATGTATAATATGCATAACTCCCGCGTTTTTCTCAAGAAATGCTCCATGTAAAGCCACGGAATTTGCCAGAAAGCAAACTCTCACACATGCGCTTTCGTGAAATGCTATAGCCAACATTTCCAGATATTGCAAAAATTCTGATCTGTCACCATCAGAGGAAAGAATCACACACGCCAGCACACGGCTCACACGGTCATCACATCGCTTGTCAGCAGAAAAATCGCCTGCGGACGCATGCTCAAACAGTAGCATAAAAAATTGCCAGTAGACACATAGTTTTGGAAACTCATGATTCTCAAGAAAAAAAGGTCTAACTGACACATTTCACAGAATTAACTCCAGATATGACTAATGTGTTCAAAAATTTGTCTCGAAGACTTATTCTCTCACATTGACTTTTCCCAAATTATATTTCTCCAAGAATAACCACTTGTGACATAAAAAAATGCACACACATCTCCATATGACTCGTAATGCAGTAATCGCCATTCGCCTCTAAATAGACACGAAATCAAAAAAAAGAACCTCAGAAATCTTCTCTTGACTTGAAAAAAACTCCCATAACCCACAAAAAAAAGGGTTACCCTCCTAAGATTAATACCCAACCTCCATTATGAGACACCATATTAATAATAACACCACTCCGGTTATAAAAATATTTCCTCCATTTGGTTAATAACCAACCCCCTTATATTATTCTCTTATTTCTCCAATAGCCACATGTCAGTAAAAAAAAGACACCACTCCAGGAATAGAGAATAATCACCTCTATTTCGGCAAATACAAAATATTTACCTCTATTTCCCCAATAACTCCATGTGGAACAAACAAGGCTCCAAAAAATATATCTCCAAAAAAGGAATATCAAAAAATGAAATCCCATCTCCAAAAAAAAATGTGCACTCAAGGCAACTAAACTCACTAACTCACAAATATTGCCCCATAATCTCCAAAAACCCAAAAAATTGTGTCTCCATTTGCAACAAAGATGGCTGCAAAATAATTGAACTAAACATAGCTCTATCACATTGGCAAATATCAAAATGGCCAAAAAATACATATCTCCCATATATTATATCTCAAATATAACTCCAAAATAATATATACCTCCAATTATCTCTCCAAAATAATATATCTCAATTATATCTCAATTATAACTCCAATTCTCCAGAGAATAACTCCATGTTATAGTCAAAAACTATAAAAACTCTCTTTATTTAGCATAACTGCTAAAAAAGGGCAAAAACTCGGCAAATAAAAACTGTCTAGAAAAATTCTAGAAAAATCACCAATGTGCCACAAGTCATTATAACAGAATTCCCAACTCACAGTGTCTTAGCCAAGACTTCTCCATATGGACTACGACATAAGTCATTAGAAAACTTAGCCAAGTTTCCTATCTCTCACAAAGTTGTCACAAATACGACTAATGTATTGTGCAAGAAAACTCACAATTTCTGGAACACAAATATCCAGAGAAAAAATGTAGTGCCATTACGTATGCATTCAAAACGTGCAAAAAATTCTCCCTTATATTATTCTATAGCATCAAATAGCTAAAACACGAACACGTTCCCGAACAATGACTCTAAGTCACGAACTGAGAACATTAAAAAACAAAATATCCACACCAACTGGAGAGAAAAAATAAATTCAAATTCACCCTTGGTAAAAAAAACTTGTGTCAGCGATGGCTAATTTCCAAAAAAGGAGAAAAGAAAAATCAACGGCACTGTTAACTATCTCCCGTAACTCACTAGATGTCAAGCAATTATCTGCTGAACTCATAAAAAAAAAAAGAAAAAAAAATAAAAACAAGGTGTTTTGTTGTTCCTCCCATAATCACAAAAGATTTCACCTCCCTTGACAGCATTAAACACCCACGTATTAGTATAAAAAAAAGGGTCAGTATAAGAAATATCATCATCACAAAATCACCAAAAAAAAAAAATTGCAAATTCATCATCAAAATCATCAGTATCAGTAACAAAAAATATCACCAATGTTAATGCTTATCCATTCTCCAAAAATTCAGCAAAAAATTCAGCAAATTTCTTCACACAATTCACACAGATTCAGTCAGATTCAACAAGATTCAGTCAAAACTCACTCCCCGGTGAATCACTGAATATTAAAATTCTCCAAAGTTACAAGAACTCAACAAATAATTAACACAAGACTTCTCCCATTAATTCATTGTAATAATTCTCCTTGAATAATTATCTGTAATAATTATCAAATAATCTCCATGAAAATATCTCAAATCTCTCTCGTAAAACAATTCTCCCGTAATGATAATTATACTTAGGCAAACCTCCCGTGACACATCTCAAGTATAATAATTATTAATAATAATAATAATAATAACTCTCCATAGCAAAAATCTCAAGTAAGGGTGAAATTCAAATAGCATACACAGTATTGCTGAATCCTATGACATACAATTTCTCCAGCATGCAACACCTGACATAACACCATTGCCACACAACACGATACAACACCAATCATCGGCATTTCAAAGTAATTTCTCAACACAAATAAAAAAAAACAAAAAACCTCTGTGTATCCCCCTTATATTTGTGTCTTTCAAGGCACAAGTAAAACATACTCCCATATAATGCATTTCAATTCGCTTTTTATTTCCTTTTCTCTTCCTCCAAGAGAGAAAAAAAAATATCTTTTCTTAAAAAAAAAAGACTCTACGGGCATTTCACTTCATCAACTTATCAATCAGCTGATATCTTAGCATCCAATGTCAAGGCCAGACCCATCCCCAACACAAAAGAAAGGGAAAAGATTTCACCCACACTGAGAAAAAAAAAAATTTCTCCCCCCCTGAGAACAACCCCTTAGTCGAGCGGCAGAACAGCCAGAGCTACCAGCAGTATCCCCCATCTCCCCTTGAACAGTGTCTGAGGACCCCTACCCAAGGTATACACAAGTGCCCATCCCTGCACTATCTCTCGAGTGAGGCCAGTGGTACCTTCCATGCTACTATCCCCCCGAGGATGCCCGTACCCTCGCAACGCAAGGCGCCACTCTGCAGAAATGTGCTGAGCCGTAAAATTGTGGCCGCTCTGTGTCACTAAGCCAGATATGATTATCCAAGCACAGTTCACATGCATAGAAAAATACACTCCTATGTTTTAAACAAAGACGAATGCATACGTCTATTACAAACACGTGCAAATAAAGAAAACACATCACTATGGAGCAAAGACAAGAAAAATTATTGACCTCTTGAACAATCCCATAACCCTGAAATATTTAAACAAAAACCCACTCCTTCAAAACAATAGTTTAACACTCACCACTCCATAATGGGAAAAAAGAACTCGAAATTCTTCATAGAATACGTAAATCTCGTCGGCACAATACAAACGCGACCGGTGAGATGACCCCTAGCAACACTCACTCATGAACTAGACTGAGTTTGCTTGTCTCACGACTCCCGCCCTGAAGAATCTCGGTACGAGGCAAATTTGAATGACCCTAATAGACATTTTCTTTCCTCATCCCCCCTCCCCCCATCCCACGGACGGATATTTTCTCTACCCTTTTTATCTCTAACTGGCCACCATCTCTACATTGGCGTTCCTAGGCATAAAAAAGAAGAAGACTTTCTATATCCCCTCTTA
>NC_061098.1:28789271-28804944 GCF_015104395.2 Macrobrachium nipponense | reverse complement strand
CTCTCTCTATATCTTTGATTTTTTCTATAATATGGAGGATTAAGACGTATCTTGTCAGGGAATGTTGCTAGGGTACTGGCTCTCTCTCTCTCTCTCTCTCTCTCTCTCTCCTCTCTCTCTCTCTCTCCCATCCCGGATAGGATTTAAGGTGAAAAGATAATTATTACCCCCAGCTATCAGAAGTTACGAGGCGCAAGATGAATTTCCAAATGAAATTCCACATCCGACGTTGGTGTCAGTCTTCTGGGAATTCAAATGTTCCAGTAACTTTATCCTGCGTTTCTGTCCTTCCATTTGGTCTATTATAATTATGAACTTTATTTTTCGTTTTGGCAAATTCGTCCAATTTGGATTTCAGAATGTTCGCCCAGCGAGGCGATGCTGCGAAGAACGTACTGGTATACAGATTCTGAAATGAAGTATATCCGAGTTTTAACCAGACCACTGAGAGAGAGAGAGAGAGAGAAAAAAAAAACAAAAAAAAAATGTAATACAATCATTGACTAAAAGTGCTTCATATAACTACCAGCACATAATTATTAGAGCGTCATATTTCAATGAGTATTCTATATATATATATATATATATATATATATATATATATATATATATATATATATATATATATATATATATATATATATATATCTATCATGCCCCTCCCCTCCCCTTCCAATCACGTCTCCAATCAGTGTCCCAATCAGCGTCCTAATCCCTGAACTCTCGGTTCCAATCAGAGTACATTGCGTATTCGTAAACAAGGAAACGCAAGCAGAGGGCGATTCAATAGGAGCATTAAACGATAATGCCCCAATCTTGATCCAGATGCTTCAAAGCATGGCTCCCGCGCCTATTACATGCTAATCTGCTTAAATCCAGAGAGAGAGAGAGAGAGAGAGAGAGAGAGAGAGAGAGACGCTTACAGACCTTACAGCTTGTTCGAGGTTTCCCCAGGTCCCTCAGTGTGAGGCACCTTTAATGTCTACCAGAGAATTGCTAATGCGTCCTCCGGTATATTTTCCATCTCCCAATAATTGCTTGGATGGTCTGGGATGCAGCTTAGATATTTGTCGAGCTTATCTTAAGCACATCTACGCTCACTCCAGAGAGAGAGAGAGAGAGAGAGAGAGAGAGGCAGCTAAGCTGTTGACAAAGAACTGCCCTACTTGAAGTCAAAATCTGGAATGAAATGACCCACTACATCGACTAGCCACCAGGTACTTATTCAATGCCTATAGGTCAAAAGGGGCATACTTTAATGTTTTTTTTTTTCCGCAAATAGCCTATATGTGCAGTCCCCCGCCCCCCACCCTCCGCTCTGTGGGATCGATTCCACGTCTCTGCGGATAAAGCACAGTCATTAGACAATCAAATTCAACCAAGAAAAATTCCGTGTACAGAAAGTATTTAATTTTTATTTTTATAATAAAACGAAAATCGTGGAGAATTGAGAAAAAAAAAAAACTGCTTTTGCCAAGCACTTGGAAAGATGAACTGCAAAGAACAGAAAGCATTTCCTATAGATCACACGAGATAAGGAACAGAAGACTGTTCTTGAGAGAGAGAGAGAGAGAGAGAGAGAGAGAGAGAGAGAGAGAAGATCTTGCACTTCCCCTTATATCAAAAAATCCCCATAAAGCAAGTCCCCCCAGTTCCCAAATGAATAAACCTTGGGGTTAAAATAAATAATATTATATAACGCTCTTACGTCGAAATACAGAAACTTAAAATTTATCAAAAGGTGAGATAATAATTTTTTCCAGGCACCGAGATTCTCAGAAATGATGTCACGAATACATTCAATTAAACACATACATTAACGTGCGTATGATGCGTATAGTATGTCTGTTTGTGTAATATTACTGTTTGTTTCCCCAGTCACCATTATAGCGATGACAAACAGCCTTTTGTTGTACTCGATGCCAATAAGAGGAACTCGGAACCTGCCCATTTCAGAATTGCAGCAATAATACAGGATATATTGGCATGGCCATATCAGTCAGAGTACAAGCTGGACCATCTGATCATTATGAAAATAAAGGCAAAATTTTGACACCAGAAAAAAATGAAAGTCTGTCGAGCCACAAAATTCACAGATACGCAATTTCAATTTTTATCTAAGAAAAAGGAATCATCAAACTTTAAAATAGTAGTTCGCGTGTTGATTACTTTGCGATAACATTTTACGCGCATTGCCTTCGAAGCGAAAGACTAAAATTAAAACAATGACGTCTAAGTGGGCAGTAATAGCAATAGTAGTTATAGTAAGTTAGATGGGAGATAGAATGAACAAGTAAGAAATGCGCAATCCAGTTTTCTGTACAGCCGCCAAAGCGTATACTAATCAAGGGCACCGAAAATACATCTATCTTTCGGTGGTCTCGGTATAATGCTGCATGAGCCGCGACCCCACGAAACTTTAACCACGAAACGGTGGTGGCCTGTAATGTATCGCTGCCAGAAACAGGATTATGGCAAAGTTTAACCTTAAATAGAATACAAACTACTGAGGCTAGAGGGCTGCAATTTGGCAAGTTTGATAATCGGAGGCTGGATGATCGACATAGCAATTTGCAGCCCTCTAGCCTCAGTAATTCTTTAAGATCTGAGGGCTGATAGAAACAGTGCGGACGGACAGACAAAGCCGGCACAATAGTTTTCTTTTCAGAAAAATAAAAATCTTTGAACTTTAATTAAAACCATATCATTTAGGTACCGACACTGAGCAAGATACGAGGTAAATAACGCTGCATATAACAATTATTTAAGATACTGAAGACTGAAGACAGAGGCAACATGAATATTTGCGTAAATAATCGGAAATCGTCTATAAAAAAGGAATCTTGAAAATAAAACGATTTTCACAGTCCATTTCATAGACTCCATTTCCCGCTCCACATAATATTTCAGTAACTGTAATGGGCGACTTTTCAGTGTATAGCACTCGTGGTAAAGCTTTTACGAAAAGCTCTCTGAAGCGGTAGTGAAGCTCTCACATATATTTTTTTTTTTTTTAACCAATCCTGATTCTCTTCGGTTCTTTCTTCGCATTTTTCTTCTTCTTCTCCTCTTTATGTGTCTCCGCATACCCTTCCGTTCCCGTACTTCCCTCCCAACCACCAGGGGCGGACAAACAGGTTTGAAGGGGGTAGGAGGCTGAGTCATATCTCTCTTACTGTCACCCTGGGAGGACAAAGAAGATCAGACTCTCTCGGATTTATTTATATATATATATATATATATATATATATATATATATATATATATATATCTACATATCCTATATATATATATATATATATATATATATATATATATATATATATATATATATATATATATATAATGAATGTCGTGGGCCATTCTTGAGTAGACTGACTGTCCTTTAATCTAAAATCTATTTCGCACATTACTTACGGAGGCTTCATCTCAATAGAAGCTTCGGTGTGAAACCACTGAAGCTTCAAGTCACTTAAAACCTCCTTCCGTCTCTGAGGAGATAACAGAATTAATCCCTTCTTTTCTTCGTTTTTACTTTTTCGGGTTTTATTTATTATTATTTATTATTTATTTATTTTTTTGTAGTCAAAATCTTGTCATTCAAATGAAAATGTAAACTTTAGTTGAATTAATAAAAAAAAATATAAATTTTTTTGTAACGAGTAAAGAAATACTTATTGAGAATCAAGAAATACACTTATTAATTCTTAAGGAGATTCAAGTAAAACTTCTTCGGCGCAGCCTAGCTCTCCGTATGAGGCGCGGCCCACGAAGCTTTCAGTCCACAGCCGGTGTGGCCCGTTCTGTAACGTTGCCAGGCGCATGATTAGGCTAAGTTTAACCTTACATGAAAAAAGAAAAAAAAAACAATTTGCAGCCCTCCAGCCTCAGTAGTTTTTAAGATCTGAGGGAGGACAAACAGAAGAACAGCTTTGTTTTACAGATCACTAAAAACTCAAAATAAAACTGAAACGGGCAAACATTCATCAAGATTCATCTGCAGTTGAGATCCTCGATTTGGGAGATAAAACGGTTTTATTTTAATTTTTTTTATAAAGAATAACGGATTTTTAATTCAGAAGTCCAACAATCGAACGGAATGCGTTTCGTTTAAGAAAGTCGACACACGTGGAGAGTGAGAAAGAATATGATTCCCCCCCCACCCGTTTTTTTTTAATTTTTTGTGAAATACAGATTTTTTTTTCACCGAAATCGCCACATAAATCTCTCCTAAAGCAAGTGAAAGGAAACAGGGCAATTTTCCCCCTCGAAAAGTGACTTCAAAAGTACCAGTCTACCGAATCAAGTACTTATTAAGAGCCAAGGAGAGAACGAGTGAGTGAAAAAGGGAAAAATATCTATTTTAATTTTTCCTCTTTCAGAATGAATGGAGAATCGTCAGTGAAAAAAAAAAGATTAATATCTCTGAAGTTGACACAATCGTGAATTTTTTAAAATTTTTTTTATTTCTCGGGAGTTGACCCATTTAACTCCGCAAACACGAAGGCTAGGGAGGATTGACGAACGTGTTAGTATTCAACAAAGAATATGAACCGAATAGAATAGACAATTTAGGGCCAAAGGCCAACCGCTGGAACCCATGAGATCATTCAGCGGTGAAAGGAAATTCGAGAGTATGAAGTCACGAAGGTGTACAGGAGGACGCTTTTTTTAGCATGAATATATATATATATATATATATATATATATATATAATATATATATATATATATATATTATATATATATATATATTCAAACAGCGGTGGCCACAGCCGGATATACATCAATGAGGAGAAGGACATAAAGACTTGCTAAAAGGGTCAATTTATTCCCGACATTTCGTAATGTCTTCATTACATTTTCGAGGGCTGTACAAAATAGATAGCATAAATAAATTACAATAAAGCTCAGAATTTTAAAATTTACAAGTTCTGCAATGATTACAAACTTAAAATATTAGAAAGACTAAAAGGACACCTTTAAAAAACAAAAAAACGTAAACTAAACGGGACAAAAATTATTAAAATAAGTAAAAAAATAAATAAAACACGAAAAACAATCAATAAGAAATATTCAAGTAAATTAAACCTGGGCAATGCCAAGACTGGAGATAAAAGGAACAGGTCAAATAAGTTCACTTATCACATTCACAATTGTTCTGTGTAATAATACTATCGCTAAAAGTACCTCACTCAAACTGTATGCTATCTAAAGTGACAAGCTTCCAAGTATCCGTGAAATGACCGCACATTTAGGCCAGGTGTATTTATATGAGTGTGCTGGCTTCTTCATCTTTTAATTACCCTACTTCTCCTGTTTGGCCCCTCCCTCGTGACCTTGACCTCTCTCTGCCCATGGCACGTTCCGGGTGTTCATTTTCCACAAGGCCAATACATTTATTTTCCAAATGGTGTGTTGTGTTTGTGCGTATCTTTCCTATTGTGGAGTATATGATTTTTCTTACTATAAAAAAAAATCAAGACACCGTATGGAAAATGAGACCTGGAATGTACCGGGGGCAGAGAAAGGCCAAGATCACGAGGGAGGGACCAAATAGGAGAGGCAGGGTAAATTAAAGATCAAGCTGGCCTACATGCTGGGTCATTTCTAAGAGGTTTGGCTGTTCAACAAGGGGACGAGTCGTTTGATCATTAACGATTCTAAGATTGTCAAATCGTGGCAGTTGGAAGCTCGTCCTACAACTGTAAAGTCCTTGTTTTCAATGGAGGTTTTACATATTTTCGAATGATTTCTAATATTAGAAAACTCTGGATTTGCAATTTTTGCTGCCTGTCCTATAACTTACTCCACGATGTTAATCTATGCGTACCTTCAGAAGCCTCCTGGTGGATCCAATATAAGTTCTTAAATTAATTTAGGGACAATTACTATACACACACGCGGAGGACATATAAGAGCACAAATGATCTTTAAAAAGTTAAGTATATATATCTTAGTTTAACCAGACCACTGAGCTGATTAACAGCTCTCCTAGAGCTGGCCCAAAGGATTATATATATATATATATATATATATATATATATATATATATATATATATATATATATATATATATATATATATATATATATATATATATATATATATATATATATATATGTGTATATATATATTATATATTGCTACTTTCAGAATAGGATGTTTTAATGTGTGTTCATTTTCGCATTACTTAATGTAAAAGGATATGTATACGTATAAAGAGAGAGACCTTTGTCTTTTGGAAGCTGCGAATGTTTAACTTTTCTTTCAACACGTGTGATAGTGAGCGAGCTCGACTTCGCGTTGTTGTCAAAACATGTCAATTTAATTGTCGCCCAACCTCCTTCTCAATCGAGTCGGGTACGTCTCCTTTTTTTTTAACAGACTCGTCTTGTGCGTGTATATCTTTGTCAAGTCCCACGTGGGTGTTGCACATTTTGTATGTAAGATTGCGTCAGATTTCAGAACTTTCGAGAAGCTTTCGTGCCAAGAACGTTTTGACATCTGCCCCTCTCAACTTTTCCGTGAAGGAGAGATTTCATTCGATCATAGAACCTCGAGGCAGTTAGATCTCCCTCTCTCTCTCTCTCTCTCTCTCTCTCTCCTCTCTCTCTCATCGACATCGAGATTATATTAACGTAACGTAAATTTGGTCACTCGTAACTTGTGAGAATTAATGTTTGATATTTCTTAGAGTTTATTTATATTATTTGGTGTCTTTTGTGGAATCTGAACAAACATTTCGTAACGGTGCCTGGTTTTTTTTTTGTGAAAGTGTAATATGCAAGCTGCAGCAAAAGAGAAAGAAATTGGTATACCAAGGTAAAGTGTGTTATATTTTTATTAGTTGCAACTAATAACGGATAGGAATTGTGTTTAACTAATGATTGATAGGAAAAGATTTACACTTTTACACATTGCTGATTTTTTTTGTGTGTTTGTGTCTGTTTCATTGTTTGTGCATTTATTCATTTTCGTATTGAAGTGTGTCTTTTTATTTTATATTTTCGTTTGCATTCACAATTTAATTGACTTAGTTATTTTCATTGCTTTATCATTACACATTTAAATTTAACACACTTGTGAATTAAGTTGTATTTACTTAAAATAAAATTCTTTTCAAGTTTTTTTTATTATTGTTTAGCACTTGTGAAGAATTAATTTCAAATTTTCAATATTGCCTAACACTTTTGAATTTCAATTGAATTAATTTTTTTTTTTTTTAATTTTTGTGATAAATTAATTTTGATTTAATTTTACTTAATTTGATTCAAGAATTAATTAAACTTTACTTTGTTTTCAAGTAACAGTAATTTCCCTGATATTGTGAATTTCACTTATAAATTTTGAATTTTGTTACATTTAGGTAACATTAGAATAAGTGTTTCCTTTATGTGGATTGTAAATGAAGAAAAAAAAAAAAACTAAGTTTTTTTTTATGTCTAATTGCATATTTGTTTTGTTTCATTTCCACTATTTCGAGAAGGTTTGGGAAATTACCAAGAACAGGAATATGCCTGTTTTATACAGAAGTACCGAAGGACTGTTTGCAGTGGGAGGGATCTGCTGAAACCAGAACCATTCCAGAAAGTCGCAACCTCTATATAAGAAGAAGAAAATGTTCGTGACGGTGAGACAGAGACGACACTAGAGGTGTTTAGGAAGGGAAGGAAAAGGTGCAAGAGAGTAGGTTTACATAACTCTGTGTGAGCTGGTGTTACGAGTATTTACGTGAGTTATATATTTGATGTAAGAATGAAAGGGGATTTCAATAGAAATAGGCCAGCAGTGATGTTAATCAGGTAAAGTTTAATGGTGGTTTTTTTGTGTGCAAATACACTATTTGTGAGTAGTAAGCGGCCAGGTTTGGAGCTGTCATGGGAAGACAGTCTGGTTTAAACTTAGGCCTCATTTTTATAGCCTAAGCAAGGTTGTTGTATCACTTGCCTGTAATTAACATGATTTGTGTGAAGAAAATTAGTGGCAGGGTATGAGTTTTCTACAAATACCTATAGGGTAGCTTGCACCTACCTGTAACTCCCGTGTCTCTGTTCTCCATAGCTAGCCAGGATAGGCTACATGTAACTTCTTAGTTCTGTTCTCCATAGCTAGCCAGGATAGGCTACCTGTAAATTCTTAGTCTATTCTCCATAGCTAGCCAGGATAGGCTACCTGTAAATCCCCTAGTCTGTGTTGTCCTTAACTAGCCAGGGTAGGGCTATCCATATGGTGCAGTGCATTACTCTTAAGCTATCATGTTTGGTACACATTTTTTTTAGAAAATGTTTAACTCTGTTAGTCATGTTGGGTATTCCAGTAGTTAAGTTAGAGCGTGACTTGTACCCTAAGGCTAGCTGGATTAAATATTGATTCTGGGAATAGGCCTAAACGCTCAAGGTTGAATTAGGTATGCAATATTTGTATGCAGGTTTTTGTAGGAGTAGGCTAGAGCTGGTGTGCTGAAACTATTCGTTCAATGATTAAGGGAGTACATGTTTAAATTTCTGTCTGTTACATAATTAATGGCTCGAGTGCACATTAGTCACCCATGATTGTCATTAAGTAAAGATACTGTGGTTACGACTGTACTAATCCTAGATAAGGAATATAAAGTAATTGGTTTGGCTGTACTGTTTATACGAAGGAGGTTGCAATTTAACTTTAATGTATTTTTTTGGATTTATTTGAATTAGAAATTTTTTTTTTTTTATATTGTAAATAAATATAATACTGTTAAACTATTGCTGTTGGTATTAATTCCATCTTCCTGTTTTCACTTTTGTTCATGTTCTTTAGCCAGTAAAAACACTCCAGGAGGGTCTAATCACTTTTGTTGAGACACAACCTTCCTCCAACAAATTTGATAATAAATTTTTGTGTTTAAAATTTTTGTTATAAGTGTTTTTAATTATTACACCAGTATAATTATATTTGATTATGACTATATGATGATAGGTAGAGACATAGAGTGGTAATTGATTTGCTTTCCTTCAAGTAACTTGAAGTGACTTAGAACCAGGAAGTACTTAGACTTCTAAAATTAGGGAAATACTTAGAGTTTTAAAGTTGTTGAAGGAGTGATGCCCTTTGATTAATTTAATTACTTACAAGATTACCTCACTCCTGTTTTGATGAACTTAGTCTGATTTTCTGCAATACTGGTAAGTGTTAAGGGATCACAGTTGCCTTTAGAGTATTCAGTCGTTTAAACGCTTATGTTATGAGGGTTCGGGTGTCTGGCTTTTTGTGAGGTAATGTTTGATGCATGGTACCAGATACTTGGCACTTTGTAACAATATATATATATATATATATATATATATATATATATATATATATATATATATATATATATATATATATATATATATATAGATATATAGATATATATATATATATATATATATATATATATATATATATATATATATATATATATATATAGATATATATACATATATATCTATATACATATATATATATATATATAATCTATATATATATATATATATATATATATATATATATATATATATATGTCTAGTCTATATATATAATATATATATATATATATATCTATATATATATATATATATATATATATATATACTATATATAGATATAAATATATATATATATATATATATATATATATATATATATATATATATATATATATATATATCTATATATATATTTATATATATATATATCTATATATCTATATATATATATATATATATATAGATATATATCGATATATATATATATATATATATATATATATATATAATATCTATATATATATATATATATATATATATATATACTATATCTCTATATATATATATATATATATATTATATATATATATATATATATATATATATATATCTATCATATATATTATGTATATATATATATATATAGATATATATATATATATATATATATATATATATATATATATATATATCTATATATACAGATGAATAAAATCCTTTTATCATCTGTATCATCTACCATCTTATTCCACTGGTCATGAATTTTGATGGAAATAGAATATAGTTTTCAATTTCTGTCAGTAAATTCACTGCCCTCGAAATATAACTCTGTTCTCAAGTTGATTAATCCACGTCACAGAACTGGGCACATTGTTCAGATGTTATATATATATATATATATATATATATATATATATATATATATATATATATATATATATATATATATATATACATATATATATATATATATATATATATATATATATATATATATCTTATATATATATATCTATATCTATATATATATATAATATATATATATATATATATATATATATATATATATATATAGATAGATATATATATATACTATATATCTATATATATATATATATATATGTATATATATATATATATCATATATTATATATATATATATATATATCATATATATATATATATATGTATGTATGTATATATATAATCATATATAGATATATATATATATATAATATATATATATATATATATATATATATATATATATAACACTCTGAACAATGTGCCCAGTTCTGTGACGTGGATTAATCAACTTGAGAACAGAGTTATATTTCGAGGGCAGTGAATTTACTGACAGAAATTGAAAACTATATTCTATTTCCATCAAAATTCATGACAGTGAATAAGATGGTAGATGATACAGATGAATAAAGGAAAAGTCTTTTGAGGACGTGCTTCAGTAGAAAGCAGGACCTTCATTCAGATCAAACTCCGGCAATCAAGAGTCAATGGGGTGACGATTAGACAACTCAGGGTTGAAAGCAATTAACGGATGAAGGGTTGAGAGACGAACGGATGAGGAAATAATGAGAAGCAAGGATGAGAGAGAGGGTAGACTCGAGAGGGATAGTTATCCGCATCAATAAGTCCTGTTCCGTATTCCTCTATTCTCATACGCAGAAACAGAATAATTAATTTCATATGTAGTGGAGTAAAATTAATAATAAACACACACACACACACACACACACACACCCACATAAGTCATGTTCCGTGTTCCTCGTAAATCAGTAGGACCCGTGTCAGAAACTTTTGTATTATTATATGCGGAAACAGAATAATCAATTTCATATGTAGTGCAGTAAAATTAATAATAAAACACACACACACATAAGTCATGTTTCGTGTTACTCATAAATCAGTAAGAACCGTGTCAGAAAAATTTTGTATTCTCATATTTAGAAGCAAAATTATATATTTAATGTGTAGTGGAATAAAATTAATGAATAAAAAAAAAAACACCCACAAAGCTCTGTCATATGGCAAACCACGTTTTTGATACGTGCGCAAAATTCTTGACATCTGGTAATCATATAGCTATATAAAAAATTCTTGATTAAAGTTCAAGCGATTTTTAAGACTGTCCAACTGCCGTGAAATTTCACGTGAATTTGAGACACCAGAAAGATTCTGTTCTAAAAACGGGTTTGAAAATATCCGATTAATCTAAAGGGTTAATTGGAACAATACTATCACACTGGCTGAGCATCAGAATTACTTCGGAGTTATATTCTATCCAATCACGAAAACCCTTTCCCGCTGGACAAAAAAGAAAAACAAAAAAAAACAAGGCGTGACCTCCAGCTTACTCGGGTGGCATGCTAAAATCTATGGTCAAAAAGCGTCGTTTCATTTCCAACCGCAAATTAAAATAAATGGGCTATATTTTATTAGAAATAATTTTTCTGTACTGTTTAATAGGCGCATTATTTATTTTTTACAATTTCATTCTAATAAATAAAGCACAGATATCCTATCCTAAAATTCCTGTCTTTAACTCAACGCAAAACACCTTTTTCAGAACTTTTTAGGGTTTTCCATATATTGATATATAAATAATGCGCAAAGAGAGAGAGAGAGAGAGAGAGAGAGAGAGAGAGAGAGAGAGAGAGAGAGAGAGAGAGAGCTATGAAAAAAGCGATATGCGACAGAAAAACCCCAAAGGCAAATTCCGTGTATGATATCCGACGACAAAATAGATTCCCCCGAAAAAAAAAAAAAAAAAAAAAAAGGAGTTATGACTCGAATCGATGCTATTGCTAATTAAACGGTGCTTCTCAATTAACATTCAAGAGAGCAAATAAGTATTCTTCTCCGAAAGGCTCAAGTCCCAATCAGCGGAAAAGACTTAAAATTAAACGCTAATTTAGATGACAGGAAGTCACAGCTCTTAGAATCGAGGCTTCAATATATTTTTTTTTCAATTACCTTATTTGGCTCGGGTGCGGGTGGTAATCAAATAACTTTGTCCATTATTAACCAAAACGTTTGCAGGAAATTAGTTGGTTTTTCATATAGCAATATAAAAATTATGTTTTTTGCTGAGATAAAAGGAAATGAAAAATGATATCTGGCATGAAACTTAAATCATGTCATTTGATCAACAATTTGACTCTGAACCGGACTGACTATATATATATATATAATAATTATATTATTAATACCTATATATATATATATATATATATATATATCTTATATATATGATATATATATTAATATATATATATATATATATATATTATATATCTATATCACGAATTCCAGGTTCGGAATATATTTATTCACTGGTAAATTTATTTTTTTTATCGGATATGGTGCTTTCAAAAAATAACATCGGATCGGAAAATGTTTAAAATAAAAGTTTCATTTCTAAAGAATAAAAAAAAAAATAAAAAAAAAATTCCAGGTTCAATTATTTTGTTCAATTCACGGTTAAAATATTTTTCATTTTTTTGTTTTTTGAAATATGTCCTTTCAAAAATTACAGCGGAAGATGTTAAAATAAAAGCTTCATTTCCTAAAAAATTAAAAAAGATTCCCGGGCTCAAATATGTTTTAATACAAGGGTTAAATAATTTTTTTTACTCCAACCAGAGTAACTGATTATATCAAGAATTCCATATCCAAATATGTTTTATATCAAGATTTCTAGGTCCGAATATGTTTAATTCAAGGTTAAAGTTTTTTTCTTTTATGAATATGTGCTTTCAAAATTACAGCGGCAAATCTAAAAAAAAAAAAATCTAAAAAAAAAAAAAAATAATAAAAAGTTGACAAACCGTGGGATTCTTTCTACTCAAACCAGAGTAATTCATTATATCAAGAATTCCAGATCCAAATATGTTTATTGATTCACGGGTGGTAATTTTTTGTTTTTACGAAATATGTCCTTTCCAAAGCTAAGGGGCTAAAAAAGATACGCCTATAAACAAAAATCAGAAACACTTGCTTGAAAACAGACCTAACATCCACACGTGTGGCAAATGACACCCACTTCCTAGTAATGGTTAATTTTGCCGTGAGATACAATGCTTGTATACTATTCATTAAACCCCCTTTCTAAATAACTGCCTAACAAAACCTCAGTCCTCGAATTCATTTAAAACTTCTTTAACCAAAAAGAAATAAATAAATAAATAATAAATAAATAAATAAAATAAAATAAAATGAAAAAAAAAATACCCTCACTTATCATTCAGCTAAATCCCCACCCTCGCATTATTTAAGACTTCTCTAACAAAATAAAAATAAATAAACTAAAATGAAAAAACAATACCTTCACTTATCATTCAGCTAAATCATCTCACACAACGCTCCCCAACATTCAGGAGCCGATTGTCTGGCGTCTCTCGCAGCGAGAGAATCCCAAGGGGATTATTTTCTGGCTGAGCTCAGGACATATTAACTGAAACGGCCGACAACTTCATTTCAGCGGAACACATCCGGTTCATAAGTCATTTCCTGACAGATGACAGCAGCGGGAGATGAGAGATGCGATCCATAAATGCCCGGGAACACGGAAGAAGATATCGTTAATTGGAATAAGTCTAGTGTCAAAGTTGTTAAGTTGTTGCAGATTTTTTTGGTTTGAATTAGCTATCATTAATGCTAATATTTTCCGTTATTCCTAAGCGTTGTTATATCAATAATGGTGTATCTGTTCTTTGTATAAATTACAGAGCTCATCTATCGCAACAATGACCTAAATTTTCAGGACGACTTCAAAATCTCATGGCATTGTGATACTTGCTGAAATCCTTTGCTAAACGGACGTTAAAGTTTTAAAAGATCTATTTTGGATATATATTAAGAACAAGATTGAAAGGACTACTTAGGTAACAACCCTCTCTCTCTCTCTCTCTCTCACACACACACACACACACACACATATATATAATATATATATATATATATATATATAATATATATATATATATATGTATATATATATATATATATATGTATATATATATATTATGTGTGTGTGTGTGTGTGTGTGTGTGTGTAGTATATCCACGACCAAGAAATCCTACAAACATTATTAAGCTCTAAGAAATATGAGAGCACATGATGTCTCCTTGGATGGACTAATAAGTCTCTCTGAGACATCCTAATCCTTGTAATTCCTTGTAACCTCTCTCTCTCTCTCTCTCACACACACACACACACATTACGGAATGCACTCCAATCGGGCTCATATTTATCCAACGACCAAGAAATCCCCCAAACTTAGAATATTAAAAGACACCGAATCGCATATTTATCTCAGTGACCATCCGTTCGCGCTGCTGCATCTTCTAGTGAACCTACCTTACTGGAAATCGGATTGCTAATATCATTCTTTGTCCGCAGGTTCCTCCTCGCGAACACCACCTCCCCTCGCAATTCATCACGCGTGATTTCCTCGTATATTTCTCGAGCGCGAAGATAACCATTTCGCGAATTGGGGTCATTCAATAGCCAGGGAGACACAGAGGCGGTAGAAGAAAAATCAGTGGGCGTATTTGGGAGTGGGAAGGAAAGACGTCCATTCCGTTGAAGGGGACACTTACTTATTTATAGGTGTCATGGCTTTGGAGAAAGGAATGCATTAGTAGCTTCCATCCTTCGTGAAGGCGACGGAGATCAATAATTTTATTTTATTTTAAGAATAAAGGGTAATGTTAGAATGCGCTAATCGTCCGTGGAAACATTCACGCTGTTTTAATTGTTTTGAGAACAAGTAGTTTACCTTGGATCTGAGAGAGAGAGAGAGAGAGAGAGAGAGAGGAGAGTATTTTTCAAGTCTTCCTTTTTTCACAAGAGAGAGAGAGAGAGAGAGAGAGAGACAGACAGAGAGAGACAGAGAGAGAGAGAGAAGTGGCCACCTATTCGTCACTCTCAGGCTAAATCTTGGGCATTGAGAATTACCCCAAAATTGCCACCGCACTATACCAATACTAAAAAAATATCAATAAAAGAATAAAATCAAGTGTCTGACTCAAGACATTTCTGAACTAGACTCGCCAATAACGTCCTCGTCTACTGTCAAAACGGGATGAATAAGAGAATATACTTCCCTCCTCTCCCCGAATCTAAAGCTTCTATTGAAACTTCAGCAAGGGCGTCGCCAAAGAGTAACCAAAATTCACCGAAAGATATTTTTCCAGGGGCTTTATCCTCCGTCAGACTAAAGATATAACTCGTTCCAGGCTGCCGTAGCGTAGCTTACCCTTTCTCTGGAAGTTTTGGAATATTAATGAGAATAATCTCACTCATTCTTCCGGCAAGTTCTGACGCTCGCCTAACTTTTTCCCTGAGAGAGAGAGAGAGAGAGAGAGA
>NC_061098.1:28769271-28784271 GCF_015104395.2 Macrobrachium nipponense | reverse complement strand
TTGAATTTCAAATCAGTGGCTCTTTTTGGTGGCCTTTTTCCATGTGAATAGGTTTCATCTATAAAAATAATAATCATTGCTTGAATTTCAAGTCAGTGGCCCCTTTGGTGGGCTTGTTCCTTATGATGGGTTTCATCTATAATAATAATAATAATAATAATAATAATAATAATAATAATACTAATAATAATATACTTTATTAAAAGTAATGGCTACTTCAGCAGCATTACACTTGTAGAGATTCTTCTCTATTTTCCGAATAGCGGCTTTTTCCGTGCTACTTAGACAGGCTATAGAGCGCCTATGGAGGTCATGATCAAATACAGTCAAAATTGATGTATATATTTGAATTTTACAGATAAACTATGATACCATAGTTATCAAAGTCATTAACGATATATATATATATATGTCTCTCTCTGTCTCTCTCTCTCTCTCTCTTCTCTCTTTCTTGCTCTCTCTCTCTTTCTTGATGCAAGCGAGCTTTCGTCTGGAGCTGCCAGACATCCTCGGGCTGGGAAGCTGAGGTGGACTGATCTTGAAGCGGTGTCCGTCCTCGTTTATATTTGGAGTTGACAGCAGGGGTCTGCCCCATGCTGATCTACTATTGGCTGGTGCGGAAGGTCTTCGTTTTCATTGGTGGCTTGAACCGGGTCTCAAGCCACTTTCCATGCGTTGATGGTTGCGATACTGTAAGTCCTGCAGCCGCCTAGACCTCCTTAGCGGCGCGGTTACGTCGATGGGCGTTTCGCTATGCTGCGGGAGTCACGGCTAACTTGATTATGATTGGCTGCAGGAGTATCTCGTTCGGGGCGTCGTCTTCCGTGGAGTTGTCGTGCTCGGTGGTGTCATTGTTGGTGGCAGGTCTTCTCATACTCGTAGGGAGGAGAAATTCTTCCTGCGTCCGTATTTAGTGTAGGTTTTACTTGCTGGATGAGAAGCGCCTCCAGCAGGCGTAACCGACGGATCAGGGGCCTCGATGATCTTCGATGATCTTCGTGTTTTTGGATGATCACATCCCGGGAGATGGCCTCTTGATGTTTGGTGCGTGCGTGATTTTTGATAGCCCCCTCTTGGGCGTGGCACGAGAGTCTCTTCGACAGGCGCATGGTAGTCATACCAACGTAGGCGCCGCTGCAACCGCGGACTGGGCATGTATACTGATACACCACATGCGTCTGCTTCAGGGGGTCTCGTACCTGTAATAATAATATAATAATAATGTTCAACGATTGGTCGAACGATTATTCAAATCATGTAGACAAAACTCAAACCAATTTATATACTTATCAGATGTAAATGATCAAAAACCCAAAAAAAAAAAAAAACTTAAAAAAAAAAAAAAAAAAAACTAAAAAAAAACCTTTCTAATACGTAACCATCGCTCACTCGACGCTGAACCATCATTCCCTCACAATGACGTCATCAACCTAATTCAATGTGTATTATAATGAGTACGGCAATAACAGTGGAGTCATCCACTTTATCTGAAACCAATACTGTAATAATGTCGTGTTTAATATATCACCAGTGATGCGCGCTGTGAATATTCACTGCATTTAGCTGCCTGCAATGACAAAAAATAGCAAAATGATAATGAACGCAGTACATAAACAATTACGTCAGTTCTATTCGCATGAGAGGGATATGAATGCCTGTATTATATCCTGGACGAGGGAATTAATCTTGTGATGTCATCTCTTCGCAATGGGACCTCAAGGGTCGTATCTATTTTAGACGAATATTTTTAGACAGGAATTTTATTCATACAGGACAGGAGGTGCTAAAAGTTCACTACATGGAACATAATATTTCAAAAGATCTTGAATTGAACTACCATTTGAGGATGTTAGTCCATGAAGTGGGGATATTATAGTGCTATAAAGTAAGGTTATGACAGAGAGAGAGAGAGAGAGAGAGAGAGAGAGAGAGAGAGAGAGAGAGGTGACAAGGATAGGATGTCTCAAAGACTTGTTAGTCCATCCGAGGACGAATCGTGTGCTCACCTATTTCTAGGAGCAGGTTTTACTGTTCATTCACAGTGTCCTATATGATTTTGTCTAGCTTTCTTTAAGAGAGAGAGAGAGAGAGAGAGAGAGAGAGAGACCTTACCTTACCTTACAGACCTTACAGTTCGTTCGGGTTGCCCAGGTCCCTCAGTGCGAGGCACCTCTCTGTCTACCAGAGAGTTGCTAGTACATCTTCCGGTATATTTTGCATCTTCCAATCTTGGATGGTCTGGGATGCAGTTTAGATATTTGTCGAGCTTATTCTTAAACACAACTACGCTCACTCCTGATATATTCCTCAGATGAGCTGGCAACGCATTGAATAGACGTTGCATTATCGATGCTGGTGCGTAGTTTGGATTAATGTCCTGTGTGCTTTCCTTATTTTTCCTGGTATAGTTTTGGGCACTATTAATCTACCTCTGCTTGCTCTTTCTGATATTTTTAGTTCCATGATGTTTTTCTGCTATTCCTTCTATCTGTTTCCATGCCTGAATTATCATGTAGCGTTCTCTTCTCCTTTCTAGACTATATAATTTTAAGGATTGTAGTCTTTCCCAGTAGTCAAGGTCCTTAACTTCTTCTATTCTAGCTGTAAAGGACCTTTGTACACTCTCTATTTCTGCAATATCCTTTTGATAGTGTGGGTACCATATCATATTGCAATATTCAAGTGGACTACGAACATATGTTTTATAAAGCATATCATGTGTTCAGCTTTTTCTTGTTTGAAGTGCCGTAACAACATTCCCATTTTCTTTTGCTTTACATTTTGCCAAAGAATTGCTATTTGATCATTGCATAACATGTTCCTATTCATCATCACACCAAGGTCTTTAACTGCTTCCTTATTTGTGATTATCTCATTATTAGGACCCCTATATGCATATAGCTTTCCTTCTCTGTCTCCATAATTTATTGATTCAAATTTATCAAAGTTAAATACCATCCTATTTACCTCTGCCCAATCATATACTTTAAGGTCTCTTTGTAGAGCGTTCCTATCTTCATCACAAGTAATTTCTCTACTTATTCTTGTGTCACAGCGAAACTACTCACTACCGAATCCTTAACATTACTGTCTATGTCTTCAATCATAATAACAAACAGTATTGCAGCTACAACCGTACTTGTGGCACACCGGATATTACCTTGGCTTCATCCGATTTCTCATCGTTTGCAATAACTATCTGTTTTCTGTTGTGTAAAAATTCTTTTAACCATCTTCCTACTTTATCCCACGATTTGTGTTTTCTAATTTTCTTCGCTAATATATTATGGTCTACTTTGTCAAAAGCTTTTGCAAAGTCTAGATAAACCACATCTGTTTCATTTCCGCTTTTCATATTTTTGAATATGTTTCTCACGGTGGACTACAATTGGGTTTGTGTACTTTTTCGGGTATGAAACCATGTGTCCTATATTAAACAAATTGTTTTTTATTAAATTTTTTCATAATATTTTTCTTCATTACCCTTTCATACACTTTCATAATATGTGATGTTAGACTCACAGGCCTATAGTTACTTGCCTCTAGTCTTGATCCACTTTTAGAAAGTAGGGTAATATATGCTAATTTGTGGCTCATCATAAATCTTGCCTGTATCTACACTTTGTCTTAATAATATTGCAAGTGGCTTTGCGATAGAATGAACTACTTTCTTTAACAAAATAGCAGGAATTCCATCAGGCCCTGCTGCAGCTCCATTTTTAATTTCATTAACAGCCTGCACAATACCAGCTTCATTAATATATATGTCAGCTAAATATTCACTATTTTCGTCCCTTACTTCTATATCATTATCTTCATTATCTATTCTAGGGGTGAATTGCTCTCTTATATCATTCTGCCAATATGTTGCAAATTTCCTGTTTTTTTTTCATTCGTTAAATCTCCCTTCAATTCTTAGAGGGCCAATTTCTATTCTTCTTTTATTAATTCATCTTTTTCCCGTATGAGTATAATAGTTTGGGGTTTTGCGGTGATATTTATTATTGGGATTTTTCTTCCAAGTCCCGTTTTTCATTTTCTTTTGATTGTATAATCTTTTGTTCTGCATTTTCTATCTTACTTTTTAGTTTCTATAACTTTTCCATGCATTTTTTTCTTTTGCAAGACTTTTTTTCCACTTTCTGATTTTCTGGAACTAGATCCTTCTGTCTCTTGGTATGCATGACTGATGTTTACTTTTCTTCTTCGGTATATATTTATCCACTATTTTCTCTAATATTTTATATAATATCTCCGTATTTACCATTATGTCATCACTTACGAAATGTTATCCCAATCTTTGTTTAATTCTTCATTTATTTCTGACCATTTTATATTTTTACTGTAGAATTTGTATTTTCCATATCCTTCCCACTTTTTCATTTCTTGCTTATCTCTGTTTTCACTTGCTTTGGAATGGACTGTTAATTCTATGACATTATGGTCTGAAATACTCGCATTATAAACTATTATTTCTTTAACATAATTCATCTCGTTCACAAATACTAGGTCTAAGTATTTTCCTTTCTTGTTGGCAAGTGATTTATTTGTTTGAATGTTGATTCTAGTAGCATATCTAATAGCTTTTCGAATTGCCTCTTATCTTCTGCACTACTATTACTCTCTTTTTTATATGTATAAGTACATCCACAATCTCCTATTCGTTCTTTCCAGTCTACGAAAGAAAAGTTGAAGTCTCCAGATAGGGGAATAGTCCAGTCCTTGTGATTTCTATATATCATCCATCCTCATTATTATTTTAAGTCAAACTCTTTAGTATTAGGAGGTCTATATATTACTATGTTCATTAACTTTTTCAAATTCAAATTCTACCGCTATTAGTTCACATTCTGAGTTACTATATTTCTCATATATTTTTCCTTGTTTTTTGTCTTTCCCATATATTGCGGTTCCCCCCTTGTTTCCTATTTTTTCTATCTGATCTATAATTTTGGAACCCTTTTATTTGATCATCATTCCCAGTCTCTTGGGAATAACAGGTTTCACTTATATTCATTATATCTATTTTCTTTTCAATTTGGGTTAGTTCTTCGAAGTACTCTATTTTTCTTTTGAGTTACTTCGTAACTAGACCCTGCGCATTCATCACTATGATGGTTTGCGCGTTTGTTTCGTCCTTCATTTGTTAATATTGGTAGTAATAAGAATTTTCCCATGTCTCTTTCCTGTTCTGGTATGTCGTTCTTTTTTTCATTTCCAGAAATTTCCTGACATTAAAAAATCCAACTTTTCCATAATATTTGATCTTCCTTCATCATAATTATTCATTTTGTGTCTGAATCTGCAACTTTTCTCCGTTTCTTTTTTGCAATATCCTCTTGCATAATAAATACAGTTATTATCTCTTGAGTAGAATTTTGGAGCTGATGCTTTGAAATTTTTTGCTGATATCTCTGCATATCTCGCTGATGGCTTGCTTTTTTTCTTTTACCTGATATTCTTTATTCTTCTCTTTATTTGTTTCTTTCTTATTTTGGATTTTATTACTTGATTGATTATTTATTTGATTATGATTCATGGCTGCAGGGTGCATATATTTGCATTTTTTGTCGAACTTACATCCTTTTCCTTCTTTTAGGTTTTTGCATATTTGTTGGATGCAGATCTCTGCAATCATCCTCATAATCCATCTAGTATGCACATTTACCATATATTTCATAGTTGTGACATACATTAGGATGTTTGTAGTAACATCTTTCTCCAAATTTGCAATTCCCTCTTTTCAAAAGGTTGCAGAGAGAGGACTTGTAGTAAATCTATGAATAACTAGTCGCGGTTAAAAAGAGGGAATGAGAAACTCTGATAGAAGGCTGTAATTTGGTCTGTCTGATGATTGGAGGGTGGATGATCAACATACCAATTTGCAGCCCTCTAGCCTCAGTGGTCTTTAAGGTCAGAGGGCGGACGGACTGACAAAAGCCATCTCAAAAGTTTTCTTTTACAAAAAAAAAAAAAAAAAAAAAAAAAAAAAAAAAAAAACAAAAAAAAAAAAAAAAAACACAGAAAACAAAAGAAAGAGCCGAAACCAAATAGCAAAGAGCGAAGAAAGGCTCTGAATCGGTGTTGCACAGTAAATTTCCATGCTGGAGCAAAAAACCCGTTTTCAAAAAGAAATTTTCGTTTTTTACACCCAAAGTTGAGGGAGGAAGTTAGCAACGACTTTTGGGTCAAACTTCGCCTAAAAAATAAGGAACCGCGACAGAACAATGTTCAATAAATTCCCCCCGTTCCCCGTTTTTTTCGCGGGGTACCCGCGAAACCTGAAATAATGTCGATGCTCTGAAAGGTGAAATGGGTATGACTCAGTTTTATGAAGTTGACTTCATGATAACTAAAAGGAAAGTCTACAGTTTTATTAAGAAAAAGTATAATTTTTGTTTGAAAAGATAAATCCTCTTCAATTCATTTTGCATTATTTTTCTCTTAACAGAGACGCCCAAAAGTATGAATAGGATTTATCTCTACCACCCATATGCACGAATAGACGCGCCATACAAGCACAAACCAAACAGATCAACCTCTACCACCCAAAGCACGCCCATGATCGTACTAAAACAGACACGCCCACAAGCACAGCCGGGTAGGATTTATAATGAAATAAACTGTTAAATTGAATTGAATATAGAATTAGGACAGAGCCAAGCACTGGGACCCTTGAGGTCATTCGGCGCTGAAAGGGAAATTGGCGGTACAAAGGTTTGACAGGTGTAAGAGGAGGAAAATCTCAAAGCAGTTGCACCATGAGTTAACTGTTAGGAGAAGGCTGAGGAAAGTAAGATGGAAGAAAGAGAATATGAACGAAGGTACAGTAAAAGGAGCGAAAGGAGTTGCAGCTAAGAACCTTAAGTAATACCTACTGTTTAGATAAGTAATGTCTTCCGAGCAACAAATCATTATATTCACGTCAATATCCCCATACATTATTGCACTTCGCTCAAGGGTACACAAAGCATTTTAACGAGATTAAAATAAAATCTTGTTATTTTTAAACATTTACCAAATCAAGTCCATTTGCTCATTCTGGATAATGTTGACACTAATCCATATCCAGTCCCTTTTTTATTTCCAGTTTTTTGTTTGTTTTTTCTGTCCAGAGAAATACAAAATGTTCCATTAACCGTAACGCCCACTTGCTCAGAATCTGTCATTTTGATGTTGTACAGTAAGTTCCAGAAGTGAAGCGACAAATCTCAGAATTGATCGTACTTCTATAGAAACTCATGGGGTTGCCAGTTAGTATTATTTTATTCCAAATATTGTCATCCTATTTATCTGATCAAACGTATCAGTGATTAACTGTATAAGCGCACAAAGTATTTCCCCAGTGAATGATCAATGTTAGTTCAGTAATTGTTTATTAATAGAAAAAAAAAAGAATTTCCCCAAAGAAACATCTGCGGCTTCCAAAGTGTGATATGAAGTGTTCACCATAGAGTGGCAGCAGGAACCGTGTGCATAAGCATTGGCCTAATATTTGTAAATTAACTTTCTACTTTTATAGCGTTATATCGAAAGTTATTATGATTTCTTTTGATAAAGCACAGAGAAGTTTAGCATCTGATTAAATGAAATATAATAGACAAGTTGTGGTGTAAAAAAATAAAATAAAAAACGAAATCTAAGTTATGTGCGCGTTTAGCATAGTTACATGGTTAGGGCCTATTCCAAGAATCAAGGAAATAAATTTTCCAGCTTGTTAGTTAATAATTTCATGGAATTTCTCGATTGTGCAAATTTTTGCATGCGGAATTGCGTTCAGGGTCGCACCAAACAAGTATTTTCGTAGGTTTCCACCTTTTTTTTTTTTTTTTGCCAGTGCATAAGTGAGACTATTCTTGTCCATACGATCCGGAGTGTGAATATGCCTGGCGAGCATTATTTTAATTCGAGTATCCCCTGTTATGCTCTCTCTCTCTCTCTCTCTCTCTCTCTCTCTCTCTCTCTCTCTCTCAGGAAGTTTTTATCTATCAGGAATAACCAGAGGTCTGTTTTAAGAATCGAGCACTAGGCCTATTGGTCATGCTCAGGTTGCTTCTTTATATATATATATATATCTGTATATATATATATATATATATATATATATATATATATATATATATATATATATATATATATATATATATATTATATACCCCAAAAAACTCATAAATTTCTGTTATGCAATGATACTTGACTGGATCGAACTGATTACTGGTTGTCAGTGGAAATATGAATTTGGGTGATATCACTCCCTTATGATACGCCCACTTACGCAAATTCAGTCTTAAAGTTCACGGTTGGGATGATTCGAAGATTTGAGGTAATAGGTTGAAGTGAAAAAGGTGGAGTTAGTATTGTGGGTAGAGGTAGAGGGTAGAGGTAGAGGGGGCGGGCGAAAGGGTGTGGGGTGGGGTCTTGTCTTCTCCATAACTTAACCAGATGGTGATTTTACGGGGTGTTCTGGTTGCTTGCGACCGACTTTCTTATTTTTTATATAGCGAGTCTGTTTCCCAGGTGCAGACAGGTCCCTGGTGTCGTGAAGGTTCTATCTTTGCCTAAATAACAAACAGTGGCCCACTGCATTGTAAGCCTTGCAATGCCCGGAACTATGCCTAGTCACCTGAAGGTAGCAGCAGAGGTTAGAGCCTTTCTCGAAGATGGTGTTTTTGTATGCTCGGTCCTAGAAGCTAGAATCAGAACTACCAACCACCCCCAACTTCTCCATTGAATCTAGGTGCATTCATGGTTGATTATGTTTAATGTCGCGGAGATTTTCCCTTCATATTCAATTGATACTTGCATGGTTTTATGTATCTTCGCTAAAATAATTGATAATACACTATAATATTAAATATTTGTTTCCACATTGCTCAAATATACATTGGTAATGTTGGTAATCCTGTGTTGAACGAGAATTTCAAATTGTTTCGTTTCAATAGTTTGAAGTAATTTGCTATACTTTAAATATTACTATTACCCAAAATTTTTCTTATTTATTGTTATAAATATCATAGATTTGATATTGTGCATCATATGTTAGCTTATTTTGCTTGACAGAGCTTTCACTGTAGAAAAATTTTTTTTTAGCTACGAGTTGTAGTTGCCAGTTAGTGAATTTCGAACGAAATTCTCTGAAATTCGTCGCTTCAGTTTTGGAACTTACTGTACAAATAATTGACAATTCCGGAAAAAAAAACTCCGATAGTGAAATTGCAATCTATTACGCGCTAATCCTTGAGCGAGCTTTTATCCGACTTGGGGAGCTAAGTGGACTTTTCTTATTTATAAATTATAGCTGCGTGTGTGTGTATGTACACCTACACACACCGGACACACACACCACACACCACACTTGTAGTATATATATATAATATTATATATATATATATATATATATATATATATATATATATATATATATATATATGTATATGTATATATATATAATATATATATATATATATATATATATATATGATATATATATATATATATATATATATTATATATAGTATATATATATATATATATAATATATGTATATGTGTGTGTGTGTGTGTGCATCTGTCTGTATCTTTTATTTGATAGAATTTAAAATCTGATTACAAGTAAAACTAAAAAATATGTGTCTGTATCTTTTAATTGACGAAATATTTAAAAATTGATCACTATAAAACTAAAGAATGTTATCGCTAACATACTACATAAAAAGGCTTACTTAGTAAAGCCTTCTGTGCACCCCGTGAGGCACACTGAAAGCCCCACCACCCACCCTACGGGGCAGAGAGATTAGTGATGATCTCAGATATATTTATTGACTGCGAGTCAAGTGCTTCACTCACGGAGTCAAATTGCCTGGAAATGGAAGTCAAAGGCTCTGGAATATTGTGGATCGTCCAAAAGATAACTTGAGTGAGCTGAAGATCTCCACTTATTTTTCTAAATTATAAAATAATCTCGCAATACCAAAAAAAAAATGATTAAATTACTTTCAAGTAATATAAGTAACTATAAACATCATATCTACTTATTTGTTTGTTATTTTTTCTTTTTAATAAGTGGTATCTCTTCTTTCTGCATTTCCCTTTACTTCCTCTTACTTCTTCCAAATGAACACCTTCATATTCTTTGGAAGCTTGAATTTCAAGTCAGTGGCCCCTTTGGTGGGCTTGTTCCACATGAATAGGTTTTCAACTACTGAATAATAATAATAATAATAATAAATAATAATAATAATAATAATAAAATAATAATAATAATAGTAATAATAATATAATGATGATGATGAATGATGATGAATGATGATGATGATGAATGATGATGAATGAGGATGATGATAACAACAACAACAATAATAATAATAATAATAAAAAATAAAAAATAAACTACATTGATTTTTTCATAGAAAACTCAAATAATAATATAAAGAATGGCAACAATGACCATTTCTTGTGAAGAACAGAAAAAATACTAGAATTAACATCTTAAGTTCTGCTGTAAAAACTCGGTCCCAAAAACAAACGCAATAAAACTGGAACAACAACAGCGGCTCCAGAAAACATCCATTCTGGAAACGACAAAGGTTCGTCTGTCCTCCTTCCGTGACTGACTGACTGATGTCTCTTTTGACGGATGTCAACTTGACTGGCATCTGGCAAGAACACAAAGCAAATGTTGCCAGACGAGATGCACAACCACACACACACACACACACACACACACACACACACATATATATATTATATATAATATATATATTATATATATATATATAATATATATACTATATATATATATATATATAGTCTATATATTAGTCAGAGTTGGTTTTATATATATATATATATATAATATATATATATATATATATATATATATATATATATATATATATATATATATATATATATATTATCTATATATATATATATATATATAATATATATATGGTATATGATATATATATATATATATATGAATATATATATATATATATATATATAATGATATATCACCTCACTTTGCGTATGTGCGGTCATACGTACAAAAAGTAAACATGAATATGAAATCTTGTTGAGCCATATTCAAGTGATAAACGATATGCCTTTTTTATATTCTCTCTAAAAAACCACTGTCCATTCATCCTTTATATTCTGATGTATAAAAATCCCTCCTCTACCAACTCAGCAAATTGCTCTATTCATATTGCTTTAACGGAAGGAAATTGATCTGAAAAATATTTTTGCTACAAACGCCTACTACTACTATTACCACTACTACTTCCTTGTCCGTCACTCCGCGACTATGCTTGGCAGCCAATACGAGCGAGTTCATAACAGCATTACACAGTCTAAACACCTCACTGGTGCCTTCTTTTTTACTTAAATGAAATTACTGTAGTGGCAACGCATATGGAAATGGATTACACGGGACTCGTCAAGTGACTAATTAAATTGGTAATTGATTGAAGGGTAGCAAAATGGACTGTAATTAAATTCAGTCTGGTGTCTCCAGAGACTCCCTCGAGTTATTCGACGTTTATCAAAATTTGCCAACAGACGGAGCGCAGCTTACAAGTCATATACCTGTCAGCGTTTGATTGATAAAATCACATAGTGAAAGAGAGAGAGAGAGAGAGAGAGAGAGAGAGAGAGAGCGAGAGAGAGAGAGACCTTACAGACCTTACAGCTCGTTTGAGGTTTCCCCAGGTCCATCAGTGTGAGGCACCTTTTAATGTCTACCAGAGAATTGCTAATGCATCTTCCGGTATATTTTCCATCTCCCAATAATTGCTTGGATGGTCTGGGATGCATCTTAGATATTTGTCGAGCTTATTCTTAAGCACATCTACGCTCACTCCAGATAGAGAGAGAGAGAGAGAGAGAGAGAGAGAGAGAGAGAGAGAGAGAGAGAGAGGCAGCTAAGCTGTTGACAAAGAACTGCCTTACTTGAAGTCAAAATCTGGAATGAAATGACCCACTACATCGACTAGCCACCAGTTACCTTACTCAATGCCTATAGGTCAAAAGAGGCTCACTTAATGGTCTTTATTTTTTTAACGCAAATTGTCCTATATGTGCAGTTCCCGCCAGGCCGGCCCCCCACCCGCTTTTTGGGATTGATTCCAGGTCTCTTGCAGATAAAGCAAAGTCATAAGACAATCAACTTCTACCAAAGAAGAATTCTGTGTACAGAGAGCATTTTTTTTGTTTGATTTTATAATAAAACGTAAATCTTGGAGAATTAAAAAAAAACTGGGCTTTTGCCAAGCACTTGCAAAGATGAACCCCAAGAACAGAAAGAGAGAGAGAGAGAGAGAGAGAGAGAGAGAGAGAGAGAGAGAGAGAGAAATAATTTTGCACTTCCCGTTATATCAAAATCCCCATAAAGCAAGTCTCCAGTTCCCAAATGAATAAAATAAATAAATAATATTATATAAGGCTCTTACATCGAAGCAC
The DNA here is from genome assembly GCF_015104395.2 of Macrobrachium nipponense. Lineage (NCBI taxonomy): Eukaryota > Metazoa > Arthropoda > Malacostraca > Decapoda > Palaemonidae > Macrobrachium > Macrobrachium nipponense. Next base: position 28,771,810 of record NC_061098.1, on the reverse strand, counting down.
GAAACTTCTAATTTATCAAGAGGTTAGATGATAATTGTCCAGGCACCGAGATTCTCAGAAATGCTGTCACAAATACATTCCATTAAATACCATACATTAACAGTGCATATGATGCGTATAGTATGTCTGTTTGTGTAATATTACTGTTTGTTTCCCCAGTCACCATTATAGCGATGACAAACGGCTTTAGTTGTACTCGATGCCAATTAAGAGGAACCTCGGAACCTGCCCATTTCAGAATTGCAACAATAATACTGGATATATTGGCATGGCCATATCAGTCAGAGTACAAGCTGGACCATCTGATCATTATGAAACTAAAGGAAAATTTTGACACCAGAAAAAAAAATGAAAGTTCGTCGAGCCACAAAAATCACAGATACGCAATTTCAATTTTTATCTAAGAAAAATGAATCATCAAACTAAAATAGTAGTTTGCGTGTTGATTACTTTGCGATAACATTTTACACGAATGACGAAAATTAAAACAATGACCTCTAAATCGACAGTCAGTAATAGTAATAGTTACAATAAGTTCTAAGTGGGAGATAGTACAAACAAGTAAGAAATGCACAATCCAGTTTTCTATACAGCCGTCACAGCGTATAATAATCAAGGCCACCGAACATATATAATGCTGCATGAGCCGCGACCCCACGAAACTTTAACCACGAACCGCTGGTGGTGGCTTGTAATGTATCGCTGCCAGAAACAGGATTATGGCTAACTTCAACCTTAAATACAATAAAAACTACTGAGGCTAGAGGGCTGCAATTTGGTATGTTTGATAATCGGAGGGTGGATGATCGACATACCACTTTGCAGCCCTCTAGCCTCAGTACTTTTTTAAGATCTGAGGGCGGACAGAAAAAGTGCGGACGGACAGACAAAGCCGGCACAATAGTTTTCTTTTCAGAAAAATAAAAATTTTGAACTTTAATTAAAACCATATTATTTAGGTACCGACACTGAGCAAAATACGAGGTAAATGACGCTGCATATAACAATTATTTAAGATACTAAAGACTGAAAACAGAGGCAACATGAATATTTGCGTAAATAATCGGAAATCGCCTATAAAAAAAGAATCTTGAAAATAAAACGACTTCACAGTCCATTCATAGACTCCATTTCCACTCCACATAAACATTTCAGTAACTGGTAATGGGAGACTTTCAGTGCACTAGTACTCGTGGGTGAAGCTTTTACGAAAAGCTCTCTGAAGCGGTAGTGAAGCTCTCACGTATTTTTTTTTTTTTTTTTTTTTTTTGTTTTTTTTTTCTTTTTTACCATCCTTGATTCGGGAGGTAAAGTTACACTGACGTATTTTTCATGTTTTTATGTATTTCAATGGATATTTATTATGATTCTCTTCGATTCTTTCTTCTCCTTCTCCTCTTTCTTCTTCTTCTTCTTCTTCTTCTTCTTCTTCTTCTTCTGACTTCCACACTGAAGACAGATCCTCAAAGTGGAACGGTGCAACTGAACCATAACAGAGAGAGAGAGAGAGAGAGAGAGAGAGAGAGAGAGAGAGAGAGAGAGAAGGTTCAAGTTTAAAAAAAAAAAAAAAACAAAAAAGAAGCAACACTTGGTTACCAAGGTGAGGCAGAAGGTCATTAAAGGCAGGATAAACACAAACAAAAAAGTTAGGTACCTCCTCCAAGGAAAATTAAGAAGGGGCCAAAAAACATCTGGCGTCGCGGCCTGAGAAGGAAAAACAAACTGGGGGAACCACCACCACCACCTTGCTCTTAATTTTATTTTTCCAGAAGTTTTCCTCCGCAATGAAACATCATCTCGCAATTTTGGGGAGAGAGGGATACGGTCGAAGTAAAAGTTAGTTTTGTTTGTTTGGTGTTTTTTGTTTTTTTTACGTGCATGGAAACCAGTATGGTATTCATCAAACGGGACCAACGGCTTTATACGTGACTTCCGAACTTCGTCCAGAGTGAACTTCTATCACCCGAAATGCACATCTCTCACCCCTCAGTGGAATGCCCGAGAATCGAGTTCGCGGCCGCCGAGGTGACAGGTCAAGACCAGACCGATCACGCCGCTGAGGAGCTTCCGGTCGAAAGTAAAAGGTCTTCGTCTAACCAAGTTTAGGCAGAGCCTTGGTCTTAATCTATCAAGGTTCAGTCTTCCTGTAACTGTACTTTATTGGCTCAATTTCCTCGTGCGAGTAAAGATATTTCTTGTGTAAATAAAGATCCCCTACCTACCTCGCCCCCCACAGGGGCGGACAAACAGATTTGCAGGAGTAGGGTGGATATGTCTCGCCTACTCTTACGTTCCCGTACTTCCCTCCATACCACCAGGGGTGGACAAACAGCTTTGCCGGGGGTAGGTGACTGTGTCATATCTCTCTTACTGTGTCACCCGGGTATATATACACTGAGATATTAACTGAATGTCGTGGGTTCATTCTGGAGTAGACTGACTGTCCTTAATCTAAAATCTATTTCGCACATTACTTACGGAGGCTTCATCTCAATAAAAGCTTCGGTGTGAACCACTGAAGCTTCAAGTTACTAAAACC
>NC_061098.1:28759271-28761771 GCF_015104395.2 Macrobrachium nipponense | reverse complement strand
GAGAGAGAGAGAGAGAGAGAGAGAGAGAGTATTTTTCAAGTCTTCCTTTTTTCACAAGAGAGAGAGAGAGAGAGAGAGAGAGAGAGAGAGAGAGAGAGAGAGAGAGAATTTGTACATTCTTCGTTTTTTCACGAGAGAGAGAGAGAGAGAGAGAGAGAGAGATATAGAGAGAGAGAGAGAGTTTGTATATTCTTCGTTTTTTCATGAGAGAGAGAGAATTCAAGTGGCTGACTCAAGACATTTCAGAACCAGACTCGCCACTAACATCCTCGTCTTCTGTCAAAACAGATGAATAAGAGAATATACTTCCGTCCTCCCCTCAAGTCTAAAGTTTCTATTGAAACTTCAGCAAAGGCGTCAACAAAGAGTAACCAAAATTAACTGAAAGATATTTATTCAGGGGCTTATCCTCCGTCAGTCTAAGGATATGAACTCATTCCAGGCTGCCGTAGCGTAGCATACTCTTTGTCTGGAAGTTTTGGAATATTAATGAGAATAATCACCAATCGCTTCCGGCAAGGTCTGACACTCGCCTAACTTTTCCTTGAGAGAGAGAGAGAGAGGAGAGAGACGAGAGAGAGAGAGAGAGAGAGAGAGAGAGAGAGAGACCTTCGTTTTTTCCACCAGTGATTAGGAAACATTCTTTTTCTCACTAAGAGAGAGAGAGAGAGAGAGACACACACACACACACACGAACTTTATTTTTTCACCAGAAAGAGAGATATGTAAATTCTTTCTTTTTTTCACTAGAGAGAGAGAGAGAGAGAGAGAGAGAGAGAGAGAGAGAGAGAGAGAGAGAGAGAGAGAGCTTTAATTTTCCACCAGAAAGAGAAAGATATGTAAATTCTTTCTTTTTTCACTAGAGAGAGAGAGAGAGAGAGAGAGAGAGAGAGGAGAGGAGAGAGAGAGAGAGTAGAGAGAGAGAGAGAGTTAAAATATTAAGATGACCATTAAAACCATCCGATATAATAATAATAATAATAATAATAATAATAATAATAATAATAATAATAATAATAATAATAATAATAAGATGAAGATATAGTGAGAAAATTCAACGCCTTTTTAATACCTTTTTTCATGGTCTCTCTCTACTCTTGACGTTTATTTGAAATTATATAATAAAATCGGCAGAAAAGAATAAAGAAAGAAGTAAAACAAAAACAAAAGTGCCCTACACACTCCCCTTCTGTTAACATTTCATTTATCATCTCACCTTCACTCGTGAAGGAAATGTTTACCTGAAAATCCTTGAATGAAATAAATAGTCAGAAATTGTGAAGTCATTTACATACAACGTATAGTATAGGGGGAAGCTCTGACGGCGGCTAACACGATACAATAATATCAAACAGCAATGACGCGGGAACTTGTCAGCGTGGAAATTAATACACAGCAACGCTATCAATTATCATCGAGTACTGAACTTGAAATCGTTAATAATAATGAAATGTCACGGGTGCAGGCTTATATAGCAACGCGTAAAATATCACATTGATGCGTGTGACGAATTCCTATTGCGTTGCACGCCTGTTTACTTAATCGCTGGAAAATAAGAAGTATTTGGCAGTCAGATTTTACGATATTGGAATGTTTTTCCTCTCTCTCTCCCTCTCTCTCTCTCTCTCTCTCTCTCTCTCTCTCTCTCTCTCTCTCGTCGTTGTCTGCATTTTGCAGTTGTTAGCTGCTGAAGTAGCTAACTGTTCCTTTAATTCAACTTCCATTATATATATATATATATATATATATATATATATATATATATATATATATATATATATATATATATATATATATATACATATATATATATATATATATATATATATATATATATATATATATATATATATATTATATATATATATATATATATATATTTATATATATATATATATATATATATATATATATATATATATATATATATATATATATATATATATATATATACTATACATATATATATACATATATATATATATATATATATATATATATATATATATATATATATATATATATATATTATATATGTATAATTCATGTATTCTAAATTCTAAAACTAAAAAAAAAAAAACACTAAAATTCCGCGCAAGAAACCATTTCAGAAAACGTGTTTTTACAAAAGAAACGGAATAAGTCGACGAGAGAATAATGGAATAAAGTTCGCATAGGGGGGAAGGGGGTGTGAAAATGCCAGAAGTGTCGGGGATAGAGGTCCCTAGAGTGATAGAGGGACGGGTGACTAAACTAGATCTAGATCGCTGAATCTAGAAATCTAGAAAGGGAAGAAAAAACAGGGGAAATGCGTTTATTTCTTTCCTTGTAGACACACTATAAAAGTACATGTGGACTGTATGCTTGTCTGTGCCTGCGAGAGAGAGAGAGAGAGAGAGAGAGAGAGAGAGAGAGAGAGAGAGAGTTAAATAAATTGGGATTTTTCTAATCACACTACCATAGTCTTCGGAAGCCTAAATTTCAAGTCACTGGCCCCTGT
>NC_061098.1:28736771-28746771 GCF_015104395.2 Macrobrachium nipponense | reverse complement strand
CGATGTTGGGTTTGTATTCCCTCTTGAATATACAGTAGATGTTATACCCTACACGCCGTTCATTACAATAATTATTACATGATATGGATAAACATATTTACTGGCTTATATTTTCTAATATATTAATTGTGATAAATGTTTTAATGTCATACGGACAGAAATTCCTTCGCTCTTATCATCATTCGTGTGAGGATAAATAGACAGACGTCTCTATTGTTAAACAGCCCCTTCAGTCATTTACCTGTCCATTGTGGAAAGAGCTATTTGGAGAAATGTAGTTTGATGATATTGTCCTAAGGTTATCTTTTTAGATAATTTTTAAAGAAAAAATCAGGATAGCGAAATTCCCTTTAGATTTTGAACTCCTTTAAAATATCAAATTCACCTCTCTAATAAATAAATTATAATAATCATGACCATAAGGTAATCCAAATATACACACTCAATTTTTACATTTATTTTTAATATTAGTGAGAAATCCAGCCACCTTCCTTCTAGATCACCTCGTTGCAATCTGTTAGGCATAGAAGATTCATGGTTTCTGACGATCTGTGGTCGATTGTGGAAGAGTTTCCATTGTGTTCCTAGAGGTTCATAAGTTGATCTGGTCTCCTCTCCCTCTCAGATTCCCAACATTTTACCAAATTAGCCTAAATATTCTCAGTGAGGTTCATGTCTGTATCCTTACTTGGCCAGCCAAGCAACTGCAGATCCTCTCGACTTTGAAAACCATTCCTGGACTACTCTGGCCGTATGGATGGGCAGCGGTCGTGAATGAAAATGACAGGAGCAGGCGGGGAGGAATAATTCCGCTCTTGAAGTGAAAGAAGTTAGCAATCATGAAGAATTTCAATGTATTTTTCACCAGTGAACCCCCACTCAATCCTGGTGATATCATCCATATAATGTAAGAAGATCCAGCCCTACAAGTTTACTGTGACATGCCCATTCCTGGTCACCTCGTAAATTTCTTCTGTAGTATCTGAAGGGAAAAAATCTAATTTTCAACAATTTACGCTTTGCTTTTCGTAATAGGGAAAATAATGCTATATCGTTTGGGGAAATAAAATGCTAAGTAACAACCCTTGCAATAAGTTAAGAATGTTTATTCATCTGCAAGGATTAATACTTATAATAGCATTAACTTTGATCTGCAACGGTCGGTTATGATATGATATTCTTTAATTCAGTAAACAGGCTGTACTCTATATTATAAGTTTGTCTACGTGATTATTCATAACATTAATAATGCATTTGCTTAATGCCTGAAAGCTGGCCATAATAGAACTAATGGGGGGTTTTCAATGAAGAATTTTTATTTTCACACTTCTCGTGGCAATATAATTCAATTAGCGGAAAATACATGGTTATTGACAAAATATTATCTTTTGATTATAATATTACCCTTGCTTATAATTATTATAGGCTGACTGTTATTAATGATTATAGAAACTCACCTTATATTACTCGGTCTTCAGTTATGTATTCTGCCGTGACTTCTGCTAGTAAAAGACCTTTCGTCACTGCATACGACTCGAGACCAAAATTCCATAACCTCCCCCACAAACTGTTGAACAAAGGCAAGCCTATCAGCACGATGCCGTTCGGCGAGATATTCCTTCTTGGCATGAATTCTATGAGGTATTCCTGCCTCATGCAGACGTCTTCGCACCGTCATAGCCGAAACATTTAATACCAGATGTTCACAAATAGCAATAGTATTGGTAAAATGATCTTCTTATGCTGCTCGTCGAATGTCGTCGTTATCCTAACGGGTGGTCATTCGTGGTGGAGGTCTTCGAACTGAAATAGGTAATTAACATGCAGATACCTAGATAATCAAGATTATTTATAGCCTGTTTAATTATGGGAACGCTATTTGGTATTCTGGGAAGTAAAGAGAAAGAATCACTATAAAAGTTCAACAGGACCAAAGCAACTGTAATTTAGGTTTCATAATTTCACGGGTTTATAAGGTTTATAGTTTAAAAAAATTAATAAATAAATGAAATAAATAAATGCTATCCAAAGTCGGTCAATTTCCCAGTCTAAGCTTGCCTCCTTTTCCATTTATTTACTGTTGTAGGGGAGACGTCAAGATGCTGTGCAACAGCACGTATTGAAAGCCCACTTTCTCGTAGAGCGACGATCTGTGCCCGGAGAACTATATGTTGCTGTTCATTTGGAGACTATAACGAATACTACTAGCAGAGGAGATAACCTATCAAAATTTATACAACACCTTAGTCTAGCCATGATTGGGTGACAAACTTGTTAGCGTGTAATAGGGGTGCTGTAGCAGTGATATCGTTATCACTGAACAAAGTGATATATAAATCACACGATTAGTGGGACTGATTGATGGTGGCTGTTACTGGCATTGCAACATTCTCAGGTCATTACTGTCATTGATAACGTTTAAAATTCTGTATGTCTTCATAATGAAAAATTGTAATTGTCTGTTTGAAACACTGTTTACTAAAGGTGGTGCTGTTCCTCTCTTAACGTGAATTCCACTAATCCACTTTCGAGCTGTTTTAGTGTATAAGAGGTTGGAGGATGCAAACTTGTAATAAGTATAATCCTCATAGATGAATAGACATTATATTAATGCAGGGGTTGTTACTTAGCATTACATTTCCCCCTACCGATATATCATTATTTTCCCTGTTACAGTTCCTCGCTGGACGAGTGGTTTTCACGCTCGGCTGCCAATTCGGTGGTCCGAAGTTCGAATCCCGGCTCGGCCAACGCGGAATCGGAGGAATTTATTTCTGGTGATAGATGTTCATTTCTCGATATAGTGTGGTTCGGATCTCACAATAAACTGTAGGTCCCGTTGCCTAGGTGACCAATTGGTTCCTAGCCACGAAAAAAAATATCTAATCCTTCGGGCCAGCCCTAGGAGAATTGTTAATCAGCTCAGTGGTCTGGTAAAAACTAAGATATACTTTTTTTTTCCTGTTACGGAAAGCAACGCGTAAATTGTAAAAAATTTCAGATTGTTTTCCTTCAGATAATACCAAGGAAACATTTACGAAGTGGCCAGGAGTGGCTTGTAACCGTAAACGTGTGGGCCTGGATTTCCTTACATGGTATATGTGATATCACCAAGACTGAAGGTTTTCATCAGTGAAAAATACGTTAAAATTCTTCAAGATTTCTTTCTCCCTTCACTTCACCAGCGGAATTATCCCTTTTCACTTAGTCCTGTCATTTTCATTCATGACAGCTGCCCCATCCATACGGCCAGAATAGTCCAGGAATGGTTTCAAGGTCGAGAGGATTTGGAATTGGTGACTGGCCAAATAAGGGTGCAGACATGAACCCCATAGATCCCGAGAAAGATTAAGTCGATTAAAGATTGAACAATTAATTCACAGGTGCCCGAGAGAGGCCGAAGTGCAGTTGAAAAATACTGAATTTTCTAATCAGTTTTCTCCCAGTATACATTAAAAAAAGATTATTTTTGTTTCCATTATTTTTATGCTTATCCATTTCGTATGAAGTAGCTACTGTCGCATGTCTTATGTAATATAAGCAGGTTAGGGGTAATTACGTTTGCTTTATGTCTATTACAATTCGAATCATAATTACCTGACCTGTTATCGAATTACAATTATAACTTCAATTACAAAATGGGGAACAATATCAAATACGATCATTAGTATAATTTCACAATTGTAATCACAGCTACAAATACATATATAAAATTTATTATTCAATTACATTTCGCACACCCATTTCCTTAAACAAATGCAGATAGTTGCAAAGTGTTTATACTTGAGTTTAGTGTCCTTTTACAGTCAATTTCTGCAACAATTGTAAGTTGTAACTTTTAATACCTTTAGTACAAATACAAAACAAACATATCTAAAATATTTTAGAACTGCAGAAATTATCATTAACATCCTATGATTTGCCTAAGTAAATTGTTAGTATGTTTATTGTGTTGAAAATTATTATGCTGATTATAAGAAAATAATACTGAAATACAAAACTCAAATATTGGAAAACATTTTCGCAAAACTTTGTACAAAAAAAGGAAATAAATGGAATAAAAAATTTTTTAGAATTGGTAGCTGGCGTTTGTTAACATTCTCCCTTAATAATATAATAAATAAATTGGGTAGCGACTCAAAACATCTCTATTGCATGTGGTTAAGATGAGTTCTCGAAAAGTAAGAGGGCTGCTCTAGGATAACAATTTCAAATAAAGTACTTTATTATTTGAACTTTTCAGTTACAATTACGATTACCATTAAGTATAAATAAAAAACAAACGCAATTACAGTTAACTTCAAAACGTGTAATTAAAAACATTTCAGATAAATGACAATAATCCCAAGCCTGAATAAAAGGTAATGTTTAATTGTAATTGGTAAAGCTCCCTTACTGTGGGTTTCACAGACAGTGCAGTCACGTTTTTGGTCAATAACCCTGTAATGAAGACTGGTATCAGTACGAGATTTTGCTATAATTTTTGCGCATAAATCAAGGCTTTAACTCTAATGAATGTCCGGTAAAAAATGCTCAATTTTTTTTTATTTGTAACACAGAGCAACTATAACCAGTTACCTATTCAAACCAATCTGTAGGCAATAGGCGGCTCTCTCTTTGCTAAAAAAAAAAAGTTGAAAAGTTGCGTGACAAACGGATTTCTGCTACCATGCCGACAGTTATGTTCCGGCCATCTCTTCTTCACCTTCGTAATACAAGCATATGGCTGATGCCCTGAGTCCAAATGAAGATTGCGAAGGAGGTAACCAAACACAAGTATAACTGTAGCTTTACCATCAATCACAGTGTCTATCGTTCTACTACTCCACTATACATGCAGATATCTCTCACTCTAATCATTATAATCATTTACTCCTAACCCAAATCAATAGTCACTAAAGAAAGAAAAAAAAAATTTGACCTCAAGATAAAAATAGTAATAGCTACTACTACTGCTGCTGCTACTGCTGCTGCTACTGCTGCTGCTACTGCTGCTGATGCTAAGAATAATAGTAAAAAAATGCTATATCACTGGTTATTATTATTAATAATTAATTAATATTGTTCCCTTGTTTTCAACGTAGAGCAAAAGTAATATATCCATGCCTAAGGTAAGGTAGTACGGTACGGAATTTGCACATTTTTCCGTACCTGAACAGTACCGTACCGTACTTTGGTAAAATTGTCATTGCGTAATTCCGTACCGTACACATAGGCTAAATATCAACCGTACCGTACTGTACCGTAATGCCAGCAACCGAGTGAATCGTTAGATATAAACAACATTGTAAATTATTATTAGATTAGATAGATGGATAGATAAAAAAATCGTACAAAATATACTTAAACTGAAGTAACATTCAGAGAGAGAGAGAGAGAGAGAGAGAGAGAGAGAGAGAGAGAGAGGATGGATGGGAGGAGAGGTGAGGGAAGGAAGAGGAAGGGGGTGGAAGTGGGGGTGGAGGGAGAGGGTAGGCGAATTTTTTTTTCTTTATACTGTCGTGTTCATATCCATTTCTGGCTAATCGAGCCTTTTGCCTCTTCGTACAGGACAAGTGTCTATTCTTTATAATTTGTGATTCATGATTCTCTTAAAAATTACACTACATCAAAAACTCGTACTTATACGAATCTTAGTTACAGAGAAATAGGTTAGAGAATTCGCGAACACTTTTACCGAGCTCATTTTACGAAGCAGTGCTCAACGAGTATTCAGTTCTCAATGTAATTATTAACAGGAACAATAATTACGTGAGCTTATTATATTTAACAGTAGTAACTTTATTTCATACCATGGTGATTATGATCCCTATTGGCTAATCCTACAATCAAGGAACGATGTAATGATATATGAAGCAATGTATTGTTTTACTCGACTCGAAACAGAGTCTGAATCCCAACGGAGGTGAGGTCGTCAGCAGAATTTTTAAATGGGTCAGACTTCATAACCACTCACCATGAATCGAAGGGACACAAATCTGGCGTTGCGAGGACGAATTGTCACTTTACGCGAACAATAGCTTCCCGATACGACCATTGCACGTGATGTTGGTGTGTCCCCCACCACGGTACAGTGTGGATAAGAAGGTGGTAGGAGAGTGGGAACTTGAACGACTGCGTAAGTTGTTTATGCTGAATAATTGGTGGATATGTTACATTGTTCATGGTTATTTAATCTTGCTTATTTGATATGAAAGTTTCTTTCTTAAATGTATTTCGTCTCGCTATTATAATTTTGGGTAGACTACAGCTATCCAAAGCCATTCCATCACCACAGTAATAATTTCAGGGTGCACCTCCATAATTCCACGCTGGTGGGTGGTGGCCCTTGTCAACCTCAACCATGAACACGTTAGATAGTCGATTGAGTTGTCTTGGTAAAATTAAGCCTACAAGAGCATTTTATTTGTGCCCACCCCGTCACAGTCATTGTGTGTCTTTTGATAGCTATAGTTTATTTATTAAATGTCATTTCAGTGATGGCTCAGGAATGATTTACAGTTTTAATAACCACCAACCAAATTGAGAATATTATGGATATATGTAATCTCGTTCTATTTGATATGCTTTTGAAACCAAAAATATACAGCCATGTTTACTAAATTAGAATCAATCCATAGAGTAAAAAAGTCGAAGAATCTAGAATTGATTGCGATGTTATTAAATTATAAGTTAACAACTTAAGATAATATTTTCTCTTAGCTAGGCCAGGGGTACTTCTTTGTGTTAATAGTCGCCTTGACACGTTATATAGAATTAATAGCACTAAAAACAAACAACACCGCAATTGAGTGCGCTAGGAATATTTATGAGTGCTAAATCAGTAAACATGGAATTCAACACATAATAATAATCTGACTAGGGTGATGTAAATCAATAATAATCTCCTTAACTAGTTGTGTGAATTCCTTTCCATTAAGAAAACCAATACTATATTTTATCACCCAGTGGCCCGCCCGCCCCGGGGACCTCGGCGGGCCCAGTGGCCCGCCCCCGCCCCCGATGACCTCGGCGGGACCACTAGCCCGCCCGGCCCGGGGACCTGGGCGGGCTCACTGGGCCCGCCTCCCCGGGGACCTGGGCGGGTCCCACGGCCCGCCCGCCCCGGGGACCTGGGCGGGCCCACTGCCCCGCCCGCCCCACGGGGACCTGGCCCGCCCGCCCCAGGGGACCAGGGCGGGCAGACTGGCCCCCGCTGCCCCGGGGACCTCGGCGGGCACACTGGCCCGCCCAGCCCGGGCCTCGGCGGGCACACTGGCCCGCCCGCCCCGGGGACCCCGGCGGGCCCACTGGCCCCGCCCGCCCCGGGGACTCTCGGCGGGCCCACTGGCCCGCCCGCCCGGGGACCTAGGCGGGCACACTGGCCCGCCCGCGCCCCGGGGACCTCGGCTGGCCCAGTGGCCCGCCCGCCCCGGGGACCTCGGCGGGCACAGTGGCCCGCCCCGCCCCGGGGACATCGGCGGGCCCAGTGGCCCGCCTGCCCCGGGGACCTCGGCGGGCCCAGTGGCCCGCCCGCCCCGGGGACCTCGGCGGGCCCAGTGGCCCGCCCGCCCCGGGGACCTCAGCGGGCCCAGTGGCCTGCCCGCCCCGGGGACCCTCGGCGGGCACATGGCCCGCCCGCCCCGGGGACCTCGGCGGGCACACTGGCCCGCCCGCCCCGGGGACCCCGGCGGGCCCACTGGCCGCCCCCGCCCCGGGGACCTCGGCGGGCCCACTGGCCCGCCCGCCCCGGGGACCTCGGCGGGCCCAGTGGCCCGCCCGCCCCAGGGGACCTCGGCGGGCACACTGGCCCGCCCGCCCCGGGGAGGGGGACCTCGGCGGGCGCACTGGCCCGCCCGCCCCGGGGGCCTCGGCAGGCCCATTGGCCCGCCCGCCCCCGGGGACCTCGGCGGGCCCAGTGGCCCGCCGCCCCGGGGACCTTGGCGGCGGGCCCAGTGGCCCGCCCGACCCCGGGGACCTCGGCGGGCCCAGTGGCCCGCCCGCCCCCCCCCGGGGACCTCGGCGGGCACACTGGCCCAGCCCACCCCGGGGGCCTCGGCGGGCACACTGGCCCGCCCGCCCCGGGGGCCTCGGCGGGCCCACTGGCGCCCGCCCCGGGGACCTCGGCAGGCCTCCTGGCCCGCCCGCCCCGGGGGACCTCGGCGAGCCTCCTGGCCCGCCCGCCCCGCCCCGGGGACCTCGGCGAGCCTCCAGGCCCGCCCGCCCCGGGGACCTCGGCGAGCCTCCTGGCCCGCCCGCCCCGGGGACTCGGCGAGCCTCCTGGCCCGCCCGCCCGAGGGATCTCGGCGGGCCTCCTGGCTCGCCCGCCCCTCGCGGCGGGCGCACTGGCCCGCCCGCCCCGGGGGCCTCGGCAGGCCCATTGGCCCGCCCGCCCACCCGGGGACCTCGCGGGCCAGTGGCCCGCCCGCCCGGGGACCTCGGCGGGCCCAGTGGCCCGCCCGCCCCGGGGACCTCGGCGGGCCCAGTGGCCCGCCCGCCCGGGGACCTCGGCGGGCACACTGGCCCGCCCACCCGGGGGCCTCGGCGGGCACACTGGCCCGCCCGCCCCGGGGGCCTCGGCGGGCCCACTGGCCCGCAGCCCGCCCCGGGGACCTCGGCAGGCCTCCTGGCCCGCCCGCCCCGGGGACCTCGGCGAGCCTCCTGGCCCGCCCGCCCCCCCCCCCGGGGACCTCGGCGAGCCTCCTGGCCCGCCCGCCCCGGGGACCTCGGCGAGCCTCCTGGCCCGCCCGCCCCGGGGACCTCGGCGAGCCTCCTGGCCCGCCCGCCCCGGGGATCTCGGCGGGCCTCCTGGCTCGCCCGCCCCTGGGCGGTTCGGCGGGCTTTGCCCGCCGTCCCTGCAGACACTTACCCTTTGCTTAGTCTTAGAACCAGAATATGCCACTGAATCCTTGCAAATCTCCTCAGGCTTCTCTCAATCCTTTCTTCCTTCTTTTGGCACTCCACGAATCTTCACTGAATCCTTTGCTCCTTCTCCTGGGACTCCACCAGTCTTCCCTCAATTCTCTGCTCTTTTTTCTGCCACTCCAGAAATTCACTCATTTTCCTCAACCTTTCTACAATCCCTCCATCTTCCTTTTCCCTTCAGGAATCAATAAAACTCTTAACAAAACATTTTCACTGATTTATTTGCCTCCAGCTTTCTTTTCCTTCAACATTTAACACAAACTTATCATACATAAACATCAAACTATTCATACACTAATCTTCAAAACTTTCATCAATTAGTAACCTTTAGTTTTCCCAAAGCTAAAACAAACTATTGCGGATCACTCTTAAGATCCAAACTAAAATTCATTCATTCATTCACATCCATTTATGAAAGAAGTCCTTTAAACTCCACTTAAACTCGAATTATTATGTATGTAACAAGTATTACTCTCAAGAATTATTGTGTAAATGAAAATTGCCATCTTTGTAAATAACCTTTATTTATTTCAATTCAAAACAAATTTCCATACAACAAACATTCTCTCATTTTCAAAATATGATCCGTCTTCGTGAGTCCACCTTAGACTGGATCCTGCTATTCCTTGAAGCTGGGCACCTGCTCCGGCACTTTCCAATTGTCCTTCGTCAGGCATCTGTAATTCCCCTTCAGGTTCTTCCGCTTGCAAATCAATTTCTCCTTCGCTCATCTCGTCTGCCGGGCCTCATCTCCCCGCTGCTCCTTCAGTTCGGCCTGGACACCAGTCTTCCTCTCCACCGGATTGATTGCCAAGGCATGTCAGCTCGTTCATCTTCAGCTACGCAACCTTATCTTCACGCTGGATTCCACCCTTTTCCTTCGTCATGTCTTCCACTTCATTCTGCACACGCTGCAACCTGACCTCCACGTCTTTCCTGCCGGATTCTCGCTTTTCGCTCGCGTCCTTTTCTTCCTGGATGAGCCTCGCCATCTGCGCCGCTTCTGCGGTCTTCACCTGCAGCTCTTTCTCCTTCTGTCCTGGCATCGTTTCTCTGTCCAAATTCTTTTGTCTTGTCCATCAGATGCTGATTTTCT
>NC_061098.1:28726771-28731771 GCF_015104395.2 Macrobrachium nipponense | reverse complement strand
TATATATATATATATATATCTATATATTATATATATATACATCATATATCTATATATATATATATATATATATATATATATATATATATATATATATATATATTACCGTGATTCATATACATACATCGAGCTACAAATGTCCTTTAATACCTAATTCACACTACCTCGGAATTAATATATTTTCATATATGCTTAACCGAAGGGGAATTTTATTAGGCGATAATAGAATTGTAGCCTCCCGGGCACGAACCCAGGACACCATACAAATTTTATAGTTTCTGTTCTTTTAATTTTAAAATTAATTCTGTTTTTACTCTCCTCCACAGGGCTCTTATGCTAACTTCTGATTGGTTTCTGTTCCAAGATGAGATCGCCTTCTTATGCAAATATTTTAAAGAAAACTGCTTCCCATCTGAACTGGTCTTAATTTAAGACACTTCGCTTGCTTTTAGACAAGTACTTCTCCCTAAGAATTAAAAATTTTAATGTTCCTAAATTGAATTTTTATGCTAAGTTCCCTTTTTTATTAGATTATAGTTTTAGGAAAACATTTTCCCAACATATCCAAAATAAGTTTGGTGCTATTAAGGTTCATTTGATTCCCATTAATCCGGTTACCACTGGGTCATTATTCAAGTTTAAAGATCATTTGTAGTTCCTCGCTGGAAGAGGGGTTTTCGCGCTCGGCCATCGCGGAATCGGAGGAATTTATTTATGGTGATAGAAATTAATTTCTCGAATAAGTGTGGTTCGGATCCCACAATAAGCTGTAGGTCCCGTTGCTAGGTGACCAATTGGTTCCTAGCCACGTAAAAATATCTAATCCTTCGGGCCAGCCCTGGGAGAGCTGTTAATCAGCTCAGTGGTCTGGTTAAACTAAGATATACTTAACTTTTTAAAGATCATTTGTGCCCTTATATGTCCTCCGCGTGTGTGTATAGTTATAATTGTCCTAAATGTAATTTAGGAACTTATATTGGATCCACCAGGAGGCTTCTGAAGGTACGCATAGATTCACATCGTGGAGTAAGTTATAGGACAGGCAGCAAAAATTGCAAACCCAGAGTTTTCTAATATTAGAAATCATTCGAAAATATGTAAAACCTCCATTGAAAACAAGGACTTTACAGTTGTAGGTCGAGCTTCCAACTGCCACGATTTGACAATCTTAGATTCGTAATGATCAAACGACTCGTCCCCTTGTTGAACAGCCAAACCTCTGTGAAATGACCCAACATGTAGGCCAGCTTGATCTTTAATTTACCCTGCCTCTCCTATTTGGTCCCTCCCTCGTGATCTTGGCCTTTCTCTGCCCCCAGTACATTCCAG
This sequence comes from Macrobrachium nipponense, assembly GCF_015104395.2. NCBI lineage: Eukaryota > Metazoa > Arthropoda > Malacostraca > Decapoda > Palaemonidae > Macrobrachium > Macrobrachium nipponense. Next base: position 28,730,442 of record NC_061098.1, on the reverse strand, counting down.
GTCTTCATTTTCCATACGGTTTCTTGATTTTTTTTATAGCAAGAAAAATCATATACTCCACAATAGGAAAGATACGCACAAACACAATACACCATATGGAAAATAAATGTATTGGCCTTGTGGAAAATGACACCGAACGTGGCCATGGGCAGAGAGAGGTCAAGGTCACGAGGGAGGGGCCAAACAGGAGAAGTAGGGTAATTAAAAGATGAAGAAGCCAGCACACTCATATAAATACACCCGGCCTAAATGTGCGGTCATTTCACGGCTACTTGATAATGAGGATTGTTTGTCCTAGAAAGCTTGTCACTTTAGATAGCATCCAGTTTGAGTGAGGTACTTTTAGCGATAGTACTATTACACAGAACAATTGTGAATGTGATAAGTGAACTTATTTGACCTGTTCCTTTTATCTCCAGTCTTGGCATTGCCGCTGAATAGGTTGGTCCAGTTTTACTTTACTTGAATATTTCTTATGATTTTTCGTGTTTTATTTGTTTTTTTTTTTTTTACTTATTTTAATAATTTTTGTCCTGTTTAGTTTACGTTTTTTTTTTAAAGGTGTCCTTTTAGTCTTTTTAATATTTTAAGTTTGTAATCATTGTGGAACTTTTAAATTTAAAATTCTGAGCTTTATTGTAATTTATTTTATGCTATCTATTTTGTACAGCCCTCGAAAATGTAATGAAGACATTACGAAACGTCGGGAATAAATTGACCCTTTTAGCAAGTCTTTATGTCATTCTCCTCATTGATGTATATCCGGCTGTGGCCACCGCTGTTGGATATATATATATAATATCTATAGTATATATATATATAATTATATATATATATATATATATATATATATATATATATATATATATATATATATTCATGCTAAAAAAAGCGTCCTCCTGTTACACCTTCGTGACTTCATACTCTCGAATTTCCTTTCACCGCTGAATGATCTCTTGGGATCCAGTGCTTGGCCTTTGGCCCTAAATTGTCTATTCTATTCGGTTCATATTCTTTGTTGAATACTAACACGTTCGTCAATCCTCCCTAGCCTTCGTGTTTGCGGAGTTAAATGGGTCAACTCCCGAGAAAATAAAAATAAAAAAAAATTCACGACTGGGTCAACTTCAGAGATATTAATTTTTTTTCACTCACGATTTTCCATTCATTCTGAAAGAGAAAAAAATTAAAACAATATTAGATTTTTTATTTTTCCCTTTTTCACTCACTCGTTCTCTCCCTTGGCTCTAAATAAGTACTCGGTTCGGCAGGATGACGGTACTTTTGAAGTCACTTTTCGAAGGGGAAAATTGCCCTGTTTCCTTTCACTTGCTTTAGGAGAGATTTATGTGGCGCTTTCGGTGAAAAAAAAATCTGTATTTCCACAAAAATAAAAAAAAAACGGGTGGGGGGAATCATATTCTTTCTCACCCTTGACGTAGTGACGGCTTAAACGATGGCATTTCGTCGAGTGTGGACTTCTGAATTAAAAAATCCGTTATTCTTTATAAAAAAAAAATTAAAATAAAAACGGTTTTATCTCCCAAATCGAGGATCTCAACTGCAGATGAATCTTGATGAATGTTTGCCCGTTTCAGTTTTATTTTGAGTTTTTAGTGATCTGTAAAACAAAGCTGTCTTCTGTTGTCCTCCCTCAGATCTTATAAACTACTGAGGCTGGAGGGCTGCAAATTGTTTTTTTTTTTTTTATTCATGTAAGGTTAAACTTTAGCGTAATCATGCGCCTGGCAAACGTTACAGAACGGGCCACACCGGTCTGTGACTGAAAGCTTCGTGGGCCGCGCCTCATACGGAAAGCTAGGCTGCGCCGAAGAAGTTTTACTTGAATCTCCTTAAGAATTAATAAGTGTATTTCTTGATTCTCAATAAGTATTTCTTTACTCGTTACAAAAAAATTTACATTTTTTTTTATTAATTCAACTAAAGTTTACATTTTCATTTGAATGACAAGATTTGACTACAAAAAAAATAAATAATAATAAACAAAACCCGAAAAAGGAAAAACGAATAAAAGAAGGGATTAACTTTGTTATCTTCTCAGAGGACGGAAGAAGGTTTTAGTAACTTTAAGCTTCAGTGGTTTCACCCCGACGAAGCTTTTATTGAGATGAAGCCTCCGTAAGTAATGTGCGAAATAGATTTTAGATTAAAGGACGTCAGTCTACTCCAGAATGGCCCCACGACATTCAATTTTTAATTTTATATATATATATATATATATATATATATATATATATATATATAATATTATATATATATATATATATAATATATATATATATATATATATATAGGTATATATACATATATATATATATATATATATATATATATATATATATATATATATATATATATATATATATATGTATATATATACATATATTATATATATATATATATATATATATATATATATATCTAATATATATATATATAAATCCGAGAGAGTCTGATCTTCTTGTCCTCCCGGGGTGACAGTAAGAGAGATATGACACAGCCTCCCACCCTTCAAACCTGTTTGTTCGCCCTTGGTGTTGGGAGGGAAGTACGGGAACGGAAGGGTATGCGAGACACATAAAAAGGAGAAGAAGAAAGAAAAGTGAGAAGAAAGAATCGAAGAGAATCAAGGATGGTTAAAAAGAAAAAACTGCTGAGAACTTCACTACCGCTTCAGAGAGCTTTTCGCAAAAGCTTCACCCACGAGTAACTATGCACTGAAAGTCTCCCATTACAGTTACTGAAATATTCATGTGGAGCAGAAATGGAGTCTATGAATGGACTGTGAAATCGTTTTATTTTTTCAAGAATTTTTTTTTTTATAGACGATTTCCGATTATTTACGCAAATATTCATGTTGTCTCTGTCTTCAGTCTTCAGTGTCTTAAATAATTGTTATATGCAGCGTTATTGACCTCGTATCTTGCCTCAGTGTCGGTCCCTAAATGATATGGTTTTAATTGAAGTTCAAAGATTTTTATTTTTCTGAAAAGAAAACTATTGTGCCGGCTTTGTCTGTCCGTCCGCACTGTTTCTATCAGCCCTCAAGATCTTAAAAGAACTACTGAGGCTAGAGGGCTGCAAATTGGTTATGTCGATCACACCCTCCGATTATCAAACATAACAAATTGCAGCCTCTAGCCTCAGTAGTTTGTATTCTATTTAAGGTTAAACTTTACCATAATCCTGTTTCTGGCAGCGATACATTACAGGCCACCTACGTTTGGTGGTTAAAGTTTTCGTGGGGTCGCGGCTCATGCAACATTATAACCGAGACCACCGAAAGATAGATGTATTTTCCGGTGGCCATGATTAGTATACGCTGTGGCGGCTGTGCAGAGAACCGGATTGCGCATTTCTTACTTGTTCATGCTATCTCCCATCTCACTTACTATAACTACTATTGCTATTACTGCCGACTTAGACGTCATTGTTTTAATTTTCGTCGTTCGCTTAGAAGGCAATGAGCGCAAAATGTTATCGCAAAGTTATCAACACGCGAACTACTATTTTAAAGTTTGATGATTCCTTATTCTTAGAAAAAAATTGAAATTGCGTATCTGTGATTTTTGTGGCTCAACAGACTTTCATTTTTTTTCTGGTGTCAAAATTTTTCCTTTTACTTTCTTTATAATGATCAGATGGTCCAG
>NC_061098.1:28701771-28721771 GCF_015104395.2 Macrobrachium nipponense | reverse complement strand
TAACTTGATCACGAAGTATATAAACGTGATGCTATGTTTATGAAGGACCTCAAAATAAATGAACAACTAGTAAATTAGTCCCACATGTATATAGTTATTAATTCTCTCTCATCTCTCTCTCTCTCTCTCTCTCTCTCTCTCTCTCTCTCTCTCTCTGGTTCGATATTCTCTCTCTCTTTCTCTTGCTCGATATATATATATTTATATTTTCTTCGCTCTTGATTAATAATAATTTTTGTTGGGGAAAATTTGTGTAAAAATTCATGATATTTAAATTGTATGTGCTCCCGTGTTGTTTTCAAAATGTACTGTTTTTCTGGAAGAATCCACTTGTTTTACTGCGGGTATCCTTCAAGGTGTTGGCTAGCCTATGACTCCTCCTCCTCTCTGTAGAGTGAAAATCGCCCTTATGGCTAATCTGGTAGTGTAAGTTTGTATATTAATCCTTTTTGACTATGGTGCTCTTTGTAAAATCAGTATGCCTCAGTAAAGGGTCCGAATAGGACCGAAAGTACTCGGCTAACTCGTTTTTTCATTTTTTTCCTTCGTGGCAAAAAAAACCTTTATTTATACATAGCATCACGTTTTATATACTTCGTGATCAAGTTATTCATCTTGAGGGCCATGTTTACTTTTGCTTTCCTGTTCCCACTGCTGAGCTGTTCGTCACCTCTTTCTCCAAGTCTTTACAAGCAGCGCACTCTACCAGAATTCGCCTGAATTTCCTGAAAAAATGCCTGGCGGAACAAGTGTTACCCAAATCATTGCTACCATACCGCATAAGAAGTACGATCAACGTCCTTTTAACGAGTTTTTCATCACTCATTATTAAAACGTCACATTGCTGCCGCGAAAATGGAGGAAAAGTAGAAATTTAAAGAACTGGAAAAAGCCCGGACATAACTTCAACTATTCGATTCCCGCTGATTGGAAACACGATTAAGGCAAGAAATATATGGAAAACTTCATAGAACTACAGACACTTTGATTAGAAAACTGGATAGAAAATTAAACAACCTTATCAACGACAGTGATTGGACCAATAATGCTAGAAGTGATTGTGTGTTGAATTTATCGAGGAAACAAATAAGTGATAATGCAGTGCGCGCATTAGCTTTGAGCTGTCTTTCTTCATTTGTAACAAACCCACAGCTTTATCAATAGCGACATCTCTATATAAGTTTGAAAAATACTGTGACCTACCAAAAAATCATTTAGACATTATCAAAGGCATGACATATAGTGCTACGCATGCCTACCATGAAGATAACTTCCCCGCTCGCTACAGAAAAAGTTTAAAAGAATTGAAGAATGATAATAGCTTACACATTACCAAGGCTGATAAATCAATAGTTGAGTGGTTCTTGACAAAACTGACTACATATCACGCATGCATACTTTACTAGAGGATGAAATAACTTACAAAAAACTCGCCAAAAATCCGTTGGACCAAGTAATAAAAAACTTTAATATCAATATCAAACAATTCTTAAAGATAAAAAAGAACTTTTGTGTCAGTTAACTGTAAAGTGTCCCTCATTACCTTATTTATATGGCCTAGTCAAAACTCATAAGGAAAACAAACCTATGCGCCCAATTATTAGTACTGTAGGATCAATTGCTTATAAACTACCTAAATATCTTACTAAACTGTTATCCCCGCTACTAGGAACTGTATCTAATTCACACATCCGGAATTCTCTTGATCTTGTGGAAAAATTAAATAACATTGTACTAAACCCTAGCGATATTTTTGTCAGTTTTGATGTATGTTCTTTGTTTACAAAAGTCCCTATTGACTCTGTGCTAGAATATTTAAGTAATGAACTTGTACTGCATGAATTGCCTATGTCCGTTAGTCACATAATTTCCTTAATTAAGTTATGTATTTGTGATATCAGATTTATTTTTGAATGGAGAATATTACCAACAAATATTTGGTATGGCCATGGGTAACTCTTTATCACCTCTCCTTTCAAACTTATATATGGATTTTTTTTGAGACAACACCTCCCGAATATCATACTTATCCCCTTAAAATGGTACCGATATGTCGATGATATCTTAGTAGTCTTACCTGGTGGTATCGATGTAAATGATTTACTGTCTAAATTGAATAATTTAGTGCCATCCATAAAATTCAATGTTGAAATTGAAAAATAACAATGTCATCCCTTTCCTAGAACGTATTAATATATAGAGAAAATTACCAATGCAAATTCAGTATTTATAGAAAACCCACAAATAATTTAACATATGTACATTTTTATTCTGGCCACCATCTTAATATTAAAATTTCAATTTTTTCTTCTATGTTCCTACGCACTTTGCGTATCACGAGTCCACAATACCTGGACCAAGAAATAGAATACATAAAAAAGATAGGAAACGATCTCTGCTACCCACCTCATTTAATTGATTTATGTTATAAAAAAACTCATAAAAAGTTTTATAACGTTGTTCTTAATGAAAAGAAATCCCTAAAAATGTACTTAGCTTGCCTTATTTTCGTGGATTTGAAACCATAAAATCAATATTTAAATCGTTTAATGTTAATGTAGTGTTCTCTTATAACAATACCATTAAAGATATGCTAATTAAGAATAGTCCCGTAACAAATAACAACATATTTACAAAAATTCCTTGTAAAGATTGCCAATCGTTTTACTTTGGTCGTCTATTAAAAATTTATGTGTTTTCGGATTAAGCAGCATATGATTCAGTTAGAACAGCCCAGACTTCAAATGCACTGTTTATCAATCTGAGTGAAAAATCTCATTGTATTAATTGGGGTGATACCTCGGTAATTGCTAGATCTAATGATTATGTTTCAAGAAATTTTACTGGAATCGGCAATTATAACAAATCACTAATAAAAACAACCTAAATCTTAGTCTGGGAATGTACCATTTGGAACCCATATATTTGTAAGAAGTTTATGAAGGACCTCAAATTAAATGAACAACTAATAAATTAGTCCCACATGTATATAGTAATTATTCTCTCTCTCCCTCTCTCTCTCTCTCTCTCTCTCTCTCTCCTCTCTCTCTCTGGTTCGATATTCTCTCTCCCTCGTTCTCTTGCTCGATATATATATATTTTAAATTTCTTTCGTCTTTTCATTAATAATAATTTTTGTTGGGAAAATTTGTGTAAAAATTCATGATATTAATTGTATATGCTCCCGTGTTGTTTTCAAAATGTACTGTTTTTCTGGAAGAATCACTTGTTTACTGTGGGTATCCTTCAAGGTGTGGCTAGCCTATGACTCCTCCTCCTCTCTGTAGAGTGAAAATCGCCCTTATGGCTAATCTGGTAGTGTCAGTTTTGTTATATTAAGCCTTCTTTTGACTATGGTGTTCTTTGTAAAAATCAGTATGCCTCAGTAAAGGGTCCGAATAGGACCGGAAGTAACTCGCTAACTCGTTTTTTCTCATTTTTTTCCTTCATGGCAAAAAAACCTTATTATATAGATGTATATACACCCATCGTATTCGGGTGTATTTTATTGTATCTCTTAGTAACATAAAAATGTTATATATATATATATATATATATATGTATATATATATATATATATATATATATATATATATATATATATATATATATATATTTATATATATATATATATATATATATATATATATATATATATATATATATATATATAAACACCATTGCATATTGTGTCTTTTGGTATATAAAAGTGGATGTTTTCCCTCTTACATATTTTATCCACGCTTCCCCTTTTTCACTTTTGTTATAAGAGTAACAGCTGATTTTTGTTCTCATTCTTGTTCCAATTCTTGCCTTCATCTTCCGCAAGTTTAGAGTTATGAGCCGTCATGTCCTTCTTGATACGTTGTTTGCATCTCTCTCTCTCTCTCTCTCTCTCTCTCTCTCTCTCTCTCTCCATGTGGTTTTATCAATCAAACGCTGACAGGTATAGACTTGTTAAGCTGCGTTTCCGTGTGTTGGCAAATTTTTATAAACGTCGAATAACTCGAGGGAGTCTGGAGACACCATACGGAATTTACTTACAGTCGACTCTCCATTTTGCCTCCCCTTCAATCAATTACCAATTTAATTAGTCACTTGACGAGTCCTGTGTAATCCATTTCCATACGCGTTGTACTAAAGCAATTTCATTTAAGAAATAAAGAAGGCACCAATGAGGTTTTGTTCGTAAAGGAGGATTTTTATATATCAGAATATAAAGAGAGAATATCAATAAGGCGTATTGTTTATCACTTATTAAATGTTGCTCAAACAAATTTCATATTCATGTTTACGTTTGTACGTATGTGCGCACATACTCAGAGTGAGGTAATATAATATATATATATATATATATATATATATATATATATATATATATATATATATATATATATATATATATATATATATCTATATATATATATATATATATATAAATATATATATATATATATATATATATATATATATATATATATATATATATATATATATATATATATATGTATATTATATGTGTGTGTATATATATATGTGTGTATATATATATATATATATATATATATATATATCCTATATATATATATATATATATATATCTACATATATATATATATATATTTCTCTGACATCTTCTCGTCTGGCAACATTGTGTGTTCTTGCCAGATGCCAGTCAAGTTGACATCCCGTCGAAAGAGACATCAGTCAGTCAGTCAGGCGGAAGGAGGACAGACGAACCTTTGTCGTTTCCAGAATGGATGTATTCTGGAACCGCTGTTGTTGTTCCAGTTCTATTGCATTTGTTTTTGGGGACCAAGTTTTTACTGCAGAACTTGAGATGTTTTTATTTCTAGTATTTTTTCTGTTCTTCACAACCGAAATGGTCTTTGTTACCATTCTATATTATCATTATTTATTATTATTATTATTATTACTTATTATTATTATTATTAGTTAATATTATTATTATTATTTATTGGGCACAATTTTCAGCGTCGAACTGATGACATAAGATTGCAGGTCCACAGTAATCGCATGTGAAGTATAAGTATTTAATAAAAAGAGCTTTCGAACCCTGTACTAGTTTCATCTTCAGTCAAGACTTAACTGAAGATTAACCTAGTACAGGGTTTGAAAGCTCTTATTATTAAAGACTTTATATTTCACATGTGATATTATTGTGGACCTGCAATCATTACTATTATTATTATTTTTTTTTTTTTTTTTTTTTTTTTTTGCTCTATCACAGTCCTCCAATTCGACTGGGTGGTATTTATAGTGTGGGGTTCCGGGTTGCATCCTGCCTCCTTAGGAGTCCATCACTTTCTTACTATGTGTGCCGTTTCTAGGATCACACTCATCTGCATGAGTCCTGGAGCTACTTCAGCCTCTAGTTTTTCCAGATTCCTTTTCAGGGATCTTGGGATCGTGCCTAGTGCTCCTATGATTATGGGTACGATTTCCACTGGCATATCCCATATCCTTCTTATTTCTATTTTCAGATCTTGATACTTATCCATTTTTTCCCTCTCTTTCTCTTCAACTCTGGTTGTCCCATGGTATTGCGACATCAATGAGTGATACTTTTTTCTTGACTTTGTCAATCAACGTCACGTCTGGTCTGTTTGCACGTATCACCCTATCCGTTCTGATACCATAGTCCCAGAGGATCTTTGCCTGATCGTTTTCTATCACTCCTTCAGGTTGGTGCTCGTACCACTTATTACTGCAAGGTAGCTGATGTTTCTTGCACAGGCTCCAGTGGAGGGCTTTTTGCACCGAATCATGCCTCTTTTTGTACTGGTTCTGTGCAAGTGCCGGGCATTCACTTGCTATGTGGTTTATGGTTTTCATTTTTCGTATTGCACTTCCTACATATGGGAGAGATGTTATTTCCGTCTATCATACTTTGAACATATCTGGTTCTTAGGGCCTGATCTTGGTCCGCTGTTATCATTCCTTCAGTTTCCTTCTTTAGCTCTCCCCTCTGTAGCCATTGCCAATTGTCATCGCTGGCTAGTTTTCTTTAGTCTGTCTCATGTATTGTCCGTGCATTGGTTTGTTGTGCCAGTCCTCTGTTTCTTTCTGTCTTTCTCCTCTCTGTATATTCTGGGTCTTGCGTCTACTTTTATTAGTCCTTCTTCCCATGCACTCTTTAGCCAACTCTCGTCTTCACTGGTTTTCAGATATTGCCCCAGTGCTCTGTTTTCGATGTTGACGCCAGTCCTCTATACTTAGTCCGTCCTCCCCTCCTTCCTTTCGTGTTATGTATAGTCTGTCCGTATTTGCTCTTGGGTGTAGTGCTTTGTGTATTGTCATTTGTTTCCTGGTTTTCTGATCTATGCTGCGGAGTTCTGCCTTCGTCCATTTCCACTATTCCTGCGCTGTATCTGATTACTGGCACTGCCCATGTGTTTATGGCTTTTATCATATTTTCCGGCGTTGAGTTTTGAACTTGAGTATCGCCTTGAGTCTCTGCATATATTCCTTTACCTGATCGTGTCCTCTCTTGGGTGTTTTATATCTCCTCCTTCCATTATTCCCAGGTATTTGTATCCTGTCTCATCTATGTGTTTGATGTTGCTCATCTGGTAGCTTTATCCCTTCAGTTCTCGTTACTTTGCCTTTTTGTAAGTTGACTAAGGCGCATTTTTCTATTCCAAACTCCATCCTGATGTCCCCAGATACAATCCTTACAGTCTGGATTAGGGTATCTATTTCCTTGATGCTCTTACCATACAGCTTGATGTCGTCCATGAACATCAGATGGTTGATTTTGTTGCCTCTTTTCTTGAGTTGGTACCCGGCATCCATCTTATTATATTATTATTATTATTATTATTATTATTATTATTATTATTATTATTATTATTATTATTCAGTAGTTGAAACCTATTCATGTGGAACAAGCCCACCAAAGGGGCCACTGACTTGAAATTCAAGCTTCCAAAGAATATGAAGGAAGTAAAGGGAAATGCAGAAAGAAGAGATACCACTCATTAAAAAGGAAAAATAACAAACAAAAAAAGTAGATATGATTTTTATAGTTACTTATATTACTTGAAAATAATTTAATAATTTTTTTTTTGGTATTGCGAGATTATTTATAATTTGAAAAATGAGTGGAGATCTTCAGCTCACTCAAGTTATCTTTTGACGTTCCACCCAGAATATTCCAGAGCCTTTGACTTCCATTTCCAGGCAATTTGACTGCGTGAGCGAAGCACTTGACTCGCAGTCAATAAATGGATCTGAGATCATCACTAATCTCACTGCCCTGTAGGGTGGTAGTGCTTTCAGTGTGCCTCACGGGGGTGCACAGAAGGCGTTACTAAAAGTAAGCCTGTTTTTATGCAGTATGTTAGCGATAATATTCTTCAGTTTTACTCGTGATTAAATTTAATATTTTTATCAATTAGTTTTACATATAATCAGATTTTAAAAATAATTTTATCAATTAAAAGATACAGACAAATGCACACACACACACACCACACACACAACACACACATACACACACACACACATATATATATATATATATATATATATATATATATATATATATATATATATATATATATATATATATATATATATATATATATATATATATATATATATATATATATATATATATATATATATATATATATATATATATATATATATATATATACTATGTGTGTGTTTGTGTCTGTCTCCGGAGTGTGTAGGTGTACATGCACACACACAACTATTTATGAACAAGAGAAGTTCACTTATCTCCCCCAGCCAGATAAAAGCTCGCTCAAGGATTAGCGCGTAATAGATTGCAATTCATTATCGAAGTTTTTTTTCCGGAATTGTCAATTATATGTAAAAACATCAATATGACAGATTCTGAGCAAGTGGGCTTTACGGTTAACAGGAACATTTTGTATTTCTCTGGACAGAAAAAAACAAACAAAAAAACTGGAAATAAAAAAGGGACTGGATATGGATTAGCGTCAGCATTATCGAGAATGAGCAAATGGACTTGATTTGGTAAATGTTTAAAAATAACAAGATTTGATTTTAATCTCGTTAAAATGCTTTGTGTACCCTTGAGCGAAGTGGAATAATGTATGGGGATATTGACGTGAATATAATGATTTGTTGTTCGGAAGACATTACTTATCTAAACAGTAGGTATTACTTAAGGTTCTTAGCTGCAACTCCTTTCGCTCTTGTTACTGACCTCCGTTCATATTCTCTTCTCCTTTCCATCCTACTGGCCTCCTCACCTTCTCTCCTAACATTAATTCATAGTGCAACTGCTTTGAGGTTTTCCTCCTCTTACGCTTTCAAACCTTTGTACTGCCAATTTCCCTTTTCAGCGCCGAATGACCTCATGGGTCCCAGTGCTTGGCCTCTGTCCTAAATTCTATATTCAATTCAGTTCAACGATTTAATTCATTATAAATCCTACTCGTTTGTGCTTGTGGGCGTGTCTGTTAAGAGAAAAATAATGCAAAATGAATTGAAGAGGATTTATCTTTTCGAACAAAAATTTTATTCATTCTTAATAAAACTGTAGCTTTTCCTTTTAGTTATCATGAAGTCAACTTCATAAAACTGAGTCATACCCATTTCAGCTTTCAGAGCATCGACATTATTTCAGGTTCGCGGGTACCCCGCGAAAAACGGGAGAACTTTATTGAACATTGTTCTGTCGCGGTTCCTTATTTTTAGGCGAAGTTTGACCAAAAAGTGGCTGCTAACTTCCTCCCTCAACTTTGGTGTGAAAACGAAAACTTCTTTTGAAACAAGTTTTTTGCTCCAGCAGGGAAATTTACTGTGCAACACTGATTCAGAGCCTTTCTTCGCGCTTTGCTATTTTTTTGGTGTTTGGCTCTTTCTTTTTATGTTTTCTGTTTTTTTTTGCTTTTTTTTTAGTTTTCTGTAAAAGAAAACTATTTGGAGATGGCTTTTTGTCCGTTTCCGCCCTCTGACCTTAAAGACCTCTGAGGCTAGAGGGCTGCAAATTGGTATGTTTATCATCCACCCCTCCAATCATCAGACAGACCAAATTACAGCCTTCTATCAGAGTTTCTTCATTCCCTCTTTTTAACCGCGACCAGTTATTCATAAATTTACTACAAGTCCTCTCTCTCTCTCTCTCTCTCTCTCTCTCTCTCTCTCTCTCTCTCTCTCTCTCTCTCTCTGTCATAACCTTACTTTATAAAATTAATAAAATCCCCTTGATGGACTAGCATCCTCAAATGGTAGTTTAATTCAAGATCCTTTGAAATATTATGTTCCATGTAGTGAACTTTGCACCTCCTGTCCAGAATGAATATAATTCCTGTCTAAAAACATTCGTCAAAATAGATACGACCCTTGAATGTCGTCCCATTGCGAAGAGATGACATCACAAGATTAATTTCCTCTTCACAGGATATAATACAGGCATTCATAGCCCTCTCATGCGAATAGAACTGACGTAATTGTTTATGTACTGCGTTTCATTATCGTTTTGTTGGCTATTTTGCGACATTGCAGGCAGCTAAATGCAGTGAATATTCACAGGCGCGCATCACGGGTGATATATTCGAACCCCCGGACATTATTACAGTATCGGTTTCAGATAAAGTGGGTGACTCCCACTGTTAGTGCCGTACTTATTATAATAGAGAGCATTCAGCGTGACATTTAAAATAGGTTAATGACGTCATTATGGGGGAATGATGGTTCAGCGTCGAGTGAGCGATGGTTCGTACTAGTAAGCTTTTTTTTTTTTTTCTTTCTTTCTTTTTAAGGGTTTTGATCATTTATATCTGATAAGTTTTATAAATAGATTTGAATTTTGTCTCTAGGATTATGAATAATCGCTCGACCAATCGTTGAACATTATTATTATTATTATTATTATTAGTATTATTATTATTATTATTATTATTATTATTATTATTATTATTATTATTATATTTTATTTATTTATTTATTCTTTTGCTGTTACGTATTACTTATTCATTTTCAGTCATCATCTTCTGTAGAGAAAATATACCTTGCGCTTATAGCTCAGATTATACACACAAACAAATTGGAATATTTTTAGCAGTGGAATATGCTTTTGTTAATAAGATTAAACTGACTTTTTGTCTAATATTAGCAAACATGCTCACAGGACACAGTCAGACAGATAGAAGGATGAAGGATAAACACGCATACACACACATGACTACAAACACAAATAATATGTGCATATATATATATATATATATATATATATATATATATATATATATATATATATATATATATACATGTATATATATATATATATATATATATATATATATATATATATATATATATATATATATATATATATACATAAATATATACATAAATATATACATACACACGTACACCCCCCGCACACAAGCATTTAGAAGCACTAGAATTGAACCTGTTTCAGCACTGGATATAAAACTCTGCTTTAGGATTAGAGCATAATAAGAATGCAATTTAGTATCGAAACTTTTACAGCTGCATCAATTATATATATATGGATGACACATCAAAAACAATGACTTGATTTTTTGAGCTTTTTTCAGCCGGGCGCGTCACGGTTAATGGTATCTATGTGACCCTGGAAAATATAAAAAAAAAGGAAAAAAAAAAAAAAAGGAAAAAAAAAAGACCAAACGTGGATTAGCGTCAGCACTACCGGTAATGACTGAATGGGAGGAATTTTTGGTGTGAATTTTGTATTGCGTGAGATCTTGTCTCAACGTCCGTGCTTTTGGATAGTGTCATTTTTTAGGTAAGTGGATTGAAATTTTGAAACATGAAAATTAAGTGAATGTGGGTTATAAAAGCATTCTAGGTTATAAGACTCATTCCACATTCTGGATCTGGAACTTACTACACTCATTCCACATTCCAGACACGGACGTTTTCATTCCAGCACTTCAAGGACCTTTCTTCTCTCATTCAAAAACTACACTTATATATAAAGACTATTAAGAGGATAATGCCGTATTATCGTCTCCATCAATGTGCTGTAAAAGAAACTAATGAAGAGAGATTGCAGGTCTGTCTGAGGCAGAGTAATAGCAACGTTAAGAAAAATTAAGCAGTAAATTGAAAGCGAGAGAGAGAGAGAGAGAGAGAGAGAGAGAGAGAGAGAGAGAGAGAGAGAATGGGTGTCAGTTAAGGATTGCACTTGCAGAATTATATTTTTCTAAAAGTAAACGAATTTAACATTAGCAATCTGTAGCGCAAATGTTAAATAGGCAAATTGACAATTCTTCAGAATAATTACACTTATTCTGTGCAACTGCGATGTTTTCATCCTGTTAACACCTTCCAGACTTTTTAAAACTCTGAATATCCCCTTCAGCGGCAAATGACCTCATTTGTCCCAGCGCTTGTCCTTTGGCCTAGTTTTTATCATTTTTCCCCTCGTAAAGTGTCCTCTGTTATGGCCCAAATCTCTTATCGGATTTTGAAATCATCGCCCTCTTTCCTCACTGGATATTCGCTACTTTCCCAAAGTTATCATCCCATTCCTTTCAGTTATTTTACAAAGTATTGGACTTTTTCACAGTCCATATGTAAAATAAATCTCATTGTTTACGGTCTCTATGCTGGAAGCAGTGGGGAACATCACTGCTGCAATTTGCAAATCAAAGATATGGTTGGGAAGTTTATCGCTGCCATTGAAATGCAATGAAACAATTGGATTTCATTGGAAGCGAGTGATGATCAGTGAGGTTCTTTTATTTATTAATTTATTCCTGACTTTATGTCAGAATCTCCTACCAAATTCTCTCTCTCTCTCTCTCTCTCTCTCCTCTCTCTCTCTCTCTCTCTCTCATCCCTTAGAGCAAGATTCCGTGGCGGCCCGAAGCCATTTTAATATCAATCATCCAAGCAACCTCTCTCTCTCTCTCTCTCTCTCTCTCTCTCTCTCTCTCTCTCTCTCGTAGGACAATCCATCACTTTTATCCCAAGATACCCAAGCTTACACAGCCTTCAAAAAATATCGGTCATATGCAATACGTCATCCTGCACCAGCCCCGAAAAGCGACCCACGAAATTTGAACCAAATTGGACCAGTATTTCTCTACTACATTTCAAAACTACTCTCTCTCTCTCTCTCTCTCTCTCTCTCTCTCTCTCTCTCTCTCTCTCTCTCTCTCTCTAAGTGAATCCATTTTAATTCTGCGATGTTTATTTTTCCTTCAATCGTAACGAATTCTTTTTTTATCTTTCGCTTTCATCAACAAGCACAGTACAACAGTGTTCATTTAATTCCCGATAAATCTACATCATTCTCTCTCACTCTCTCTCTCTCTGTCTTGTATTTTTTTCGCGTCTTTTTATCTTGGATTCTTTTCCCATGTCTATCCTTTCTTTTTCTTGGCATTTGTTGCTTTAGTGTATTTTCTTTATTTAACTAACTCCCTGGATTGCCAATATTCTTGTTATCCTTTTTTCGTTTCTCTCTCCCTTTTTTCCCCTTTTTTTTTCTCCAGCGAGTTCCTTGTTTTATATTTCTCCTTCACTATTTTAAGTTACGAAGTTATAGAAGTAATATGCTTTTTATTTAGAAACTCGAGAAAAATTATGCTTTTTATCTCGACAGTCAAGTATAGAAAAAAATATGCTTGTCATCTAGAAATTCTAGGAAAATTATGCTTTTATCTCGACAGTCTTTGATAAAAACAAAACTGGAAAGTACTAAGTCAACTCTCTTCCCAGTAGGCACTGCTTTCAAAATAATTCGCAAGCACCATTTATCCGAAGCAAAAACCTAAAGCATTTTCCTTGTGAATTTCAGCCCACCCCCCTCCCCCACCACCACCACCACCAACAACAACAACAACAACAGCAGGGGTTGCTGAGGCTGCTTTTGTACAAAGACAGAGATCAAACAAAACTCAGAGGATTTGCGGTGGAGTCGACTCGGTTGTGATATTGTTGAAGCTGTTGGAGTTGTTCCCAAATTATTTGAGGTAACACGGGAATTTCGTATCTCTCTCCTTTCCGTATTTCCTTTTACTTCCTCTTACTTCTTATATATACCTTCTTCTTCAGTCATTTTTCGTCCATCTTCCTTCCAGTTTGTCCCTTCCAGCCATGTCTTATAATTATGTAAAAATACTTTAAAGTCAATTAGCAGGTGATCTTAATTAGGAATAAGTAATTAACAAATTTCTGAAAAAAATATAAATTGCTAATTAACTTTTGATTCGAAAAGCAGTTGGCATTATTACAAAAACGGACTTTTATATTATTTAATAAATGAAGGTATTTATACATAAACCATGAATCCTTTTGAAGAGGTCTTGTCCGAATACCATGCTAGTGCAATTGTTTGGTATGAAGTTAAAGGATGTGGCAGAGGCCGTCGGGAGCGGAATCAGTGTTGCGAGACTTACCCTCTTTTCTTATCCCGTGATTGTGTGGTTTCCTGTCTTATTTTATTTATTTATTTATTTATTTTTAGCTTGAATCGAATTTGGAGTCCTTGCATCAATTATGAAAATCAGTGGTTTGTGTAGATCCTCAGCAAGACACAGATTTGGCAAACGCAGATAAAACCGTGATTAATTATTGTCATTAGTAGACAACACGTTTAATGCTAATTCCTACTCAAAACGTCTATCCCGCATCTAAACATATTTATTATATTAATACTTGAAATTATACATCTTTACCGATTCAGTTTATTTTTATTCCTATGAAATATGAATGCATTCCTGACATCTATTATGAAAACATTAATTTGCGAGGGCCGTAGTTGCCAACTAATTGCAATACGTGTTTAAATTCCCCAGGAGATGACTACGTAATGCCCATCTGAAATTGTTAATTGTATTAATGTGCCTGCTTCATTACTAGCTACGTAATTAATCCCTGTGATTATTGAATGCTTTCGTTAATGGGGCAGCGTTATTAACAGTTCATAAAAGCCTCTTGTGGAAATTGACGATTAGATTTCATATTTGGTTTGCGCAGTTTATACTTTTTTTTTTTTTTTTCATAAACAAGTTGGAATTGCCACATTGCTCTCATAATTAGGTCATGTTTTCAGGTCAAGTGTGTTTTTAATCATTTGATCGTTGCCTCATCAATATATTCACTCGACGTTGGTGCCCAGTTTGGATTTGAATGAGACTTATATGTGTATGTTGCTTGATTGAAATTTCATGAAAGATTCATTACCAAGTATCAGTTCAATAAGATTTAAGTATTTTTTCTATTATGAAAAATATTTCATTTTTTATATTATTTTTTGTCTTATTGTCTTATTAGTGATATTCCAGTTGCGAACAGAATTCAATTCCTTCATTTTTGGCAGACTTTGGAATTTTTAATTTTTTTTATTAATGAATCTTTATAATTATGTGATGGAATGATGATTAAAGAGAACATCAGTCAACTGTATCCTATTTCAACGTTCAACCTCATTTTGTAATTTGTCACTTACTTAATGGTCGTGGACTGAGTTCTCTTTGATGGTGGATGGACGAGACACTTTTGTTTTTATTTTATTTTCAGCTTTTTTATTTATTTATTTATTTTTTGTCTCATTCCGAAAAGTAAGTCCATTCCTCTTTCGAAAGAGCGTATACGTTGTAAATGGGACAATTTCGTATAAATAAAAAAAAAAGATAAGAAGATACATAATAGCTATTTTATCAAATGACAGTTATGAGAAAAATGGAGCACACCTGAACTATATCACTAATCCTGAAATAAGTTTTATACTTTGCAATGGTTCTTATATTCCAGCGGCAAAAAACGGGTGTCCTTTATCTCGACTATTTCGAGGCTATCGAACGTCCTTTTTCCCGGAGCCAATATCCCTATTCATTCAGCCCCCAACGCCCCGTCCTTTGGTGGCAGACATTAGCATATTATCAGGGTCTGAGTAAGGCGTCGGAAATGTGGTTACAGTGATGTAGAAAAAAAAAGCCTTTCCAATTTTATTTCCATTTGACGGTTTCGAGGTTGAGTTATTCACTTTTATTCACTTGGGGAGTCTTTTGTTCCTCTTTTTTCTTTTTTTTCTTTTTTGCGGGTGAAGAATGAGATCATTTTTGTTCTGTCTGCCCACTTCCTGTGAGAGGAGATTTTCGAAACGCTGCTTTATAAATATTTCAAAGGAAGTCAGCTATAGTAGACTCACATCAACCGTGCATTTGACGTCTAGGGCCCAGTCCCATTATGACGCTCCTGATTGGCTGTTGATAAGCCAATTCTCATGGCTTAAAACTCTCAGTCTCTCACGAGAGTTCACATAGGCAGAAGTATGTTCCACTCTAACTGAAAGCCGTATCCCCTCAGAGAGGCGGAACATACATCCTACCTATGTGAACTCTCGAGGGAGACTGAGATTTTCCAGCCCTGTGATTGGCTTATCAACAGCCAATTAGGAGCGGCGTAAGGGACTGGCCTAGACGTCAAATGCACGGTTGATGTGAATCTACTATAGCTATATATTTCTGTCAACGCTGGATAGATGCAGTATTATTAGTCCTGACTAATATTCAGTATCTGATTTTTCCATTATATTTCGTCAATAGTCTCTCTCACAGACCACCTTTGACTTACTTTGATGAAAAGGATTCATTTACGGAAACTTTTTTCGCTTGTAAATCATATATAGCTCTAATTATGATATATTGATAATACTTTCCCTCCTGAATCACTCAGGGACTTAATAAATATCTCTCTCATTAACTGAAATGTCTAGGTAATATATAAAAACTCTTTATCGTTCATTTTGCGTCACAGAAATCAGCAGAGATAAAATGACTGAAGTATAAATGGCATAAATGTCAAAGGTCACTGTTCAGAGGTCATCATCATCATCATCATTGCCAACAGCAGACGAACGCAAATGACATTTGATATCCACCTCAGAGGATTCGTTTCCTTCTTCGGTATTCCATTGTTTCCACTGCTCGTCCTTTTGTCTTTTGTTTGTGTATGCATTCCCTCGTAGCTGAACTTCACTGTAGTTTCGAGTTCCTAGTTTTTCCTCTAGTGTGTTTTGTCATGTTTTTTTACTTCTTTTTTTGGGGGGTGGGGGTGGTGGTGGTTGGAACCCAAATCTTTTACTGTCTGGGTTGGGAGAGAGAGTCGTTGTGTAATTTGGATGCTACCAAAGTATGAGACCGAGAAAAATTGGCACCATTTGTAAGTATGGCGTGGCTGGATTCGCATGTGGATGGAAAGTTTGCTTTAAATGTGGGCTGTAAAGGGCTTTTTTGTATTGATAAATATTGCCCAAAAAGAAAGATCGATGCTACTTTGGTTTGTTACCTACGCGTCACCTACTCCGAGGTGATAGTACTATACATTGCGGAAGCTCCTTGAGACGGCTTGTTTAGTACTAACCACTCGATGATCAAAGTATTATATATACACCTATTTTCTGTATTACGTTGTCGATAAATTATACTGATAAACGATATTTCCGTGCGAACGTCTACTTGACATTTACCAAACGGTGCTTAGTGTCGGTAGCATCTCGGAGAATAGGTGACGCGTAGACAACCAGAAAACTTTGTCAGTGCACATACTTTCCCCATTAAACAAAGGACGTAAAGCATCTCTCTCCAGCGTTGCATATTTCTATTCCAGAGTTGATTCGCTCATTCATCTTCTCTCTCAGCGTCATTTCCCTTCTTAATCCAGTGCAGCTTTATATATCCTTGAAGTTCGTACCCAGATTCTCTGTCTCGTGGAGTTCTGCCATTTTTCTTTTACTATTTTCTTATTTTTTCTGCAAGAAATGGCTGCAGTTCACTTTCCTCCAACAAGGCGGCCGCTTGGCAGATAGCGAAACCAGGCATTTCGCGAGGTGCCTGTAATTTCAGGCAGAGAGAGAAATGCACTTTGGGACATTTGACACACCCAGGGGCTAGTACTAAACATGGCAAAATACATTTGAACTTCAGGGGCTAATACTTAATACGTCAAAATACATTTCACCCCCCAAAAGCCAGCACTAAACACGGCAAAATATATTTGAACTTCAGGGGCTAGTACTAAATACGACAAAATACATTTGACCCCACAGGGGCTAGTACGTAAACACAGCAAAATGCAATTGATCCCACAGGGGCTGTTAGTACTAAACGCGGCAAGATACATTTTAACCTCCAGGGGCTAGTACTAAGCACGGAAAAATATATTTGGACTTCAGGGGCTAGTACTAAACACAGCAAAATGCATTTGACCCCACAGGGGGTAGTACTAAAAACGCCAAAATACATTTGACCCCCTCCCCCCCCAGCGGCTAGTACTAAACATGACAAAATACATTTGACCCAACAGCGGCTAGTACTAATCACGGCAAAATACTTTTTAACCTCCAGGGACTAATACTAAACACTGCAAAATACATTTGACCCTCTAAGGGATAGTACTAAGCCTTATTGCGAATGAGAGACGGCAAGTACTAATTATCATTTTATAATAATCTCATGGTAATTTATGGCTGCCTATGCAAGCTTTGTGGCAAACAAGGAGGACAGTGAATCACAGTATTGAATTTAGGCCTACATTTAGGTTTTAAGTAAGCGACCTTTAAGAAGAACACTTGGCGGCAAGAGTAGGTGGCTACTAACGGTAATTCAAGGAACTGTTTTTCGCCTCGCAGTGAATAGGTCTTATTTATACCTAGACGAACGGGTAGGGGAGACCGGGGCTAGTTGCATACGGGGGTAGCTTGATACCCTGTCAATATCTTCATCATATAGAAATAGTTGGAGCCGAGGTTCTTCACACGATTAGGCGTCAGTGTCAACCTTATCCTCGTTGAGTGAAAAACAATTTGATCACCCGTCTACGAAACTACAAGCAGAAAACTGTTTTTGGATACCCTGAGTAAGTATTTTGACCTTTCGTATCAACTCGTGTTCATGAAAATAATGTGATTTTAAAATAAATTGTTTCATGTTTCATATGTGATTAGACTTCATTTTACCATAATTCAAATGAATAGCAAAATTTATGAGCAGGAAAATAATTCGCTCGGGGCTAGTTGTTACAATCAGTAACAACTTGCCCCGCATAATATGTAGTTGTAACTGGTCGTCCAAAATAAAATCCATAGGATACACCCGTAGTTGTAGAAGCCACAAAATATAGGTAATGAAACCAAAGCAAATGATGAAAGCCCGTTACAGCCTACTGAAGTTTGCATAGGCTACACGATGAATCTCCTCAAGACCACCTAACTCTCCATTACATAACAAGCCTTTGAAAATGATTCCAGACCCTGTTACAAGCACAAGCAAGGATGGTTTAGATAGGCCTTTCATATACAAATCCCTTCCTTTTATCAAGACAGAACAAAGTTCCATAGAAGATATCAAACCCCCAGAGGACCTACGACCCTTTAAAAAGGCTAGCCCTAGAAAGACACAAAGATGCAGAAAAGGAAGATGAAACTAAAGAAGCACAACGAGGATTCGCAAGGGAAAAGGCTCAAGAGTACAACCAGTAAAAAGAATCTGAATAACAAAGGTTTCTGAAGTTTGGTGGAAATAAAAGCAAAAAGAACATTGAAGATTATTGGTGACATGGCCAAATACAGCCTCAGGGGAGTAATGGGTGCAATGCATCAAATGCAAAGTTTAGGTCTATGAACGCTGCACGAATGAAATTGCTCATTGTGTATATATTGTGATCTGTGTACAATGAAGTGTTAACTGATTTCCTTTGGTTTGAAAGGATGTGATTCTTTTTATATTTTGTAATAATATACCCCATGACTGTAATAACTTCCCCTGCATATGGGGCAAGTTGTATACAAAATGCTTTTCTGCTATTGTCTATTATATTACAAGGAGGTTAAAAAAAATATATAACCTTTTTTGTTACATGAGTATGATAACACATATAAGAACCTTTTCACACTATAAATGTGTTTATGTTTCCTTCATTAGCTATTGAATTAGAGGAAAAAATAGTAAAATTGTAACAACTATAACCCCGGTCTCCCACAGTATTAATCCAATTCTGATTTCAAAGCCGGTGTCGTGTTCTGTCAGTCGTATTTAGGGCAGTTCTAAGTGAGAGTTACCTCTTCATTGTTTCAAGTGTTCAAAACAGATTGATTTCAGAGTTAGCCCCCTCTCTCTCTCTCTCTCTCTCTCTCTCTCTCTCTCTCTCTCTCTCTCATCTCTCTCTCTCTCTCTCTCTATCAGTATTTTGTATACCTTGTAATTTTATTTTCATTTAGCCTGTTGCTTTGAAACGAAATTGAAGTACTGGAACAATATTATGGACAGACCTAGACCTATGCTTTTTGCATTTGTGCCCTTTAGCGATGGAACAGCACCTTTGCCTCTCAGTAATATCCTTAACACTTATGGAATCGATTATAGCCTTTGACATCAACTTGATCGCCAATATCCTGTTCGTGATTCCTCATTACAACTTTTGTTGTTGCTGTCGATGAGATTTAGACTCAGTTGCAGGGCAGATAGCTCTTAGTCTCAGTTGTCGTGTCGTGAGTTACGAGGAGTTACAAGGATTAGGATGTCTCAAAGACTTGTTAATCCATCCTAAGAGGAGACATCGTGTGCTCACTGATCTGTAGGAGCAGGTTTTACTGTGCATTCACAGTGTCCTCCTAATGATTTTGTCTAGATTTCTTTTAAACTCTTCCACACTGTTGCTGTTTGCAACTTCTGGTGGCAGTTTATTCCACATAGTACCATAATATATGATTGTCTTGTCCCTTTACAAGAATAAAGCAAAAGTTTTCCTTATAAATCCTATCTGTATATAATACTTTTTCGTCTGGCTAGAATATATATTTATTCGAATAAATAAAGTTGGTGCTCCTACGTCCTGACCGAATTGATAGCGTTGCATCTCTTGCAAAGTTGTGGGTTGTTATAGTTTTAGTTTCGTGGCCAAAAAAATAAGGTTTGCTGATCCTTACCTTTGCAACTTTGTGCTCTCTCTCTCTCTCTCTCTCTCTCTCTCTCTCTCTCTCT
>NC_061098.1:28654271-28696771 GCF_015104395.2 Macrobrachium nipponense | reverse complement strand
CCCATAAAATGCCAACATCTGTCTCTCTCGTCAGGTAGGTAATGATGAGAAAAGTTACAGAAAAGGCGGTATTTACACCAAGAGATCTATCCACAGGTAGCCGTTTTACTAAGTCACCCCCAATGATAATTCCTCTTTAATCTTCTTAAGCAATTGGTCGAATGAAGATTTTATCTATGATATCTGAATCCCAGGCGCCCTTTGAGATGTTTCGTTACCTGTCTTTGTTTAATCAAGGCTGACTCTAGCATCTGGCTTTTGTACCGACATTTGCTGAAATATAGTACTACTGGCATTCTATTATTTTGGTGTTTCTACTAAGGGTAACGGCTCCCTTTCTATAGATGGAATTCTGTTGTAACAACATTTTTACCAGTGAAGATATATATATATATATATATATATATATATATATATATATATATATATATAATTTTATATTTGCATACAAACACACACACACATATATATAGTGCGTGTGTGTGCTCAGACATCCATCAATAATTCGAACTGATCCACCTATTATTGTAGCACGTACTCAGAATATCATCCCATTATTCTTCCTTCACCCATAAATGCTTCAATTACTAAGCTACTATTGACAGCAGGCCTCTCAATTTTGTTTATTTATCGCCATTAAGGGCGATTTATGTGCGGGCAAATGCCCACTAAATTGTTATTGACGAACATATTGAATTTCGGTTGGCCAGAGGCCTGGCAAATGCGGAACAAATGGTTTTAGGTGTTTTTTTTTATCGTGGTTGAACACTGGCTCCTGATTATCAGTTTTGTTTGTTTTCCTTTTTGAATTTTTATCAGCATCATACGTGAATTCATATGCATGCACTAAGCTACCAATATCATTTAATATCTAATTCGCTCTACCTCTGAATTACTCTATTTTGTCATATCATGTTAATCGAATGGGAATTTTTTAGTTGATCATGATTTCGACTCTCTAGGATTCGAACAGCACATGAGGAGAAATCAGGACTTCAGTGACTTTACCGACTCGGCCAGCAAGAAGATGGACGTTTCATTTTCTTGTTTTATGTTCTTGTTTATTTGTCCTTTTGTTCAACTATATTTGTTTATCTTTCACGATCTGATAACTGAGGCTGTAATCTAAATTATTTTCTCGTTTGATGTGATGTGACAGTCCGCGTAGATTGTCCTTAAAACCTTCTTAAAAGCAAAGTAACAGTAATAGGAGGTGAAAACAAATCTATTGTCTTATGTCTCGTTGAATTTGTTATGCAATTTACTGTCTGCTTTATAAAACTGCTTCCAGATCCCAAGTGAAAGTCTCTTAAGCTTCCAAAGTTAAGTTATATCTCTGCTTAACCGACCACTGAGCTGATTCACAGCTCTCCTATGACTGGCCACAGGGATTAGATATTCTTACGAGGTCTAAAAGAAACAATTGTTACCTCCCATCCGGACCTACAGCTTATTTGGGATCCGACATCATTATACCGTGAAATGAATTTCTAATCCCACCAGAGACAAATTCCTCTGAATGATTCCACGCTAACATTTTCATGTTGAAGTTTCTTAAAAATACTGATAAGTGGTAGGCTATTTCTATAGTCATCAGGCTGAAAGGAAAATTGTGTATTTACATTCGGAGGGGCTGCTGCATCGTTATTGCCAGAATCTATCTGATTCAAGCTCTGGGTGGTTTTGTTCTTAAGGAAATTTGTTTTTGGAGTCCTCCTTTTATTGAGATAATACCCTGGGGTATTCGGGCATTCTCATACCCGGATATTGAACCCGGATATACCGATGGAATCACTTCACTTTGCACAATTAGACTTTGAACGTTAGGTGTGGTAAAACTGAAAAGTAAAACGTGATTTTTTACATTTTTTTTATTTTCTAATTTTTTTTATTTATTTTTGCTTACTTTTTAGTGATTATGCTAAACGGAATTTTAGGTTTTTTTTTTTTTATTTATTTATTTATTATTCATAAAGTCATTTTTAGTTCACAAAATTGTATCGGAATTGCTTTATTGCACTAAATGTGGGATTATTTTTGTACTTTGCAATGAGATACAAATGTTTTGTAATGTTTAATTTCACCAGAATGCATACTGTTGGGGCGGTTTCCTTACTTAAATTCTACGCATAACTCTCTCTCTCTCTCTCTCTCTCTCTCTCTCTCTCTCTCTCTCTCTCTCTGTCTGTCTGTCTGTCTGTCTGGTCTGTCTGTATCTCTCTCTCGCAAGAATTAATATTCTCTGTTTGGATACGACCTCTAATAAATCTTTGACTAAGGGTTTCTGAAATGTATTCTCTCTCTCTCTCTCTCTCTCTCTCTCTCTCTCTCTCTCTCTCTCTCTTAGACATTTCAAGGAAACTATAACCAAGATTAACGCCCATTCATCTCATCTTTCCTCGATCTTAATCCTTGTAACTCCTTGTAACTTATTTCTTGGCGAGGAAGAGGCGCTTTTCTGTTTTCTGACTCTTCTCTTGCGTTGAAAGATCTGCATTGAAAGCAGCATCAGTTCCATTCAAGAAGAATTAGAAATGAGTGCCAAGATATTGTTGATGCTTCGTGACTGATCAGCTGCAGACGAGAATATAATAATAACTTAATAATAACTTGTTCCATTGGGCTGGACCAGAAGAGCACTTACCTACCGTGATGCTGAACCAGCTTACTACCATTTAAGCCTCTCCCACAATAGACTGCTGCGTCGTGTATTTCTCTCTCTCTCTCTCTCTCTCTCTCTCTCTCTCTCTCTCTCTCTCTCTCTCTCCCAGTTTGTAGAGTGGGCAGGCTAAATGCCAGGAATAGAAATGGGTGTGAATGGACGAATCAGTAGTTGGTGCCAGGAAGCATTTATGCAAAAAAAAAAAAAAAAAAAAAAAAAAAACAAAAAAAAAAAAAAAAAAAAAAAAAATGAAAGTAAATGAAAAATAAAAGATGAAAATAAAAATGCAATTTTATCAGTTGTTGCCACAATAGAATTTAGACTCATTAACGGGATTATAAAGTCGAGACCTTGACCTGACAGGAGCATAACCTCATACACATACACACACGCACACACACACACTAACACACACCACGATCCTGCATGCATACGTTAGATTTACTACGTGGATACAAATGTGGATGGCAATCATCCCGGTTTCATTTTGTTGACTTACGGTGTTGATAACGCGCGCCCCCCTCCCCCCTTCCCAACAACACCCCCACCCCTACCCCCCTACCCCACACCAAACAACTCCCCTCCCCGGACATTCCTCCTACCCTGGTTTTATTTCGTGAATTCCCACGTAACACACCGCTTCATTAAATGGTAAATCCTGCGGTGGCCGAATTCCATATGGAATCGCGCCCTGGTTGATGGTTGCATGAGTAGAGGAAGCCGTTGCATTACGTTGCATTGCATATCATTACTATTGCTCCTACTTGGGGTCGTATCTTGGAGTCAGATTGATTGTATTGCTACTCCCCTCGTGGAATCTAAGATTCATCAAAACAAATTTTTGTATGATAACTCTTTGCGAAGATGAATATATATTTTTTAATATTTGCGGCAGATGTTGATTTCTTGTTTTTATTTATTTATTTATTTTTTTTTTTTTTTGCGACAGTATAGGTAACAGAATGTCTGCATCCTTAATGGTATAGTTTTAAACCCTACTTCACCGAAGTATTTCTGAAATATTCATGAGTCCCTCGTATACTGTTTTGTGTTTACGATTTTTATTTCGAAAAGGATTAATTTCGCTTTTATTTTCATTAAAGGAAAGGAAGAGAAAGAGAGAGAGCAGAGGGCTACTGACATTAAACAACCCCCCTGCCAAAAATCTATATTATTTTCATTAAATTTTCAATTTTAAAAAAAGAAAAATGGAAAATTACGAAAGATTATTCTCAGTAGATCCATTTGCCATTTACTGGAGAGAGAGAGAGAGAGATGAGAGAGAGAACAAAGGGCTACTGATATTAAACCGCCCCCCAACCTCCCACAAATCTATGTTATTTTCATTAAAGTAAACCATTTTCTATTTTTAAAAAATATAAAAGTACGAAAGATTATTGTCAGTAAATCAATTTGCCATTTTCTGGAGAGAGAGAGAGAGAGAGAGAGAGAGAGAGAGAGAGAAGGTACTGATATCAAACCCTCCCTCCCCCTCCCCGCCTCCCCCAAATCGATATTATTCCTAGCTAAACAGTGGCGTCGTCCCGCGGCAAACACAAGACAAGCGCCTCAGTGGCGTGATCGGTATGGTCTTTGCCTGCCACCTCGGTGGCTGCGAGTTCGATTCTTGGGCATTCCACTGAGGTGTGAGAGATGTGTATTTCTGGCGATAGAGGTTAACTTTCGACGTGTTCGAAGTCACGTATAAAGCCGTTGGTCCCGTTGCTGGATAAACACTGCGTTCCATGCAACGTAAAAACACCATACAATCAAACAAACACAAAGCACATCTCGGGTCTTAAGCTAAGTTTGGACAGATCCCCTCTCTCTCTCTCTCCTCTCTCTCTCTCTCTCTCTCTCATTTCGAAGTCACTTTTCTGAACATAAAAGTTCCGCCTATGGTCTAACTCGTGACACTATTCATTATCTTTTTATTACGCATTTTCGCTTTTGAAGTAATCATATTATCCACGCGTACGCTTCCGGTAATTACCAAGTGATTAATGATCATTTTGATACAGTTAATCGCACGTGTCATTAATAATCAAGAAAACAGGTTAATGAAAAACTGATTAATATTAGTCTGGTCAATTTTTCACGATAAAGGTTAGCAGTATTCACTACAGTGATGATGTACGCATTACGTAATGTAACGTTAATTGACCTTATTACGGAAAGGTGTCATTTAATTTTGGATGTTCATTAGTCATATTATTCATCTTAAAGTCACGTATTTTACGCGTAACTTTAATAAGCTTTCATTTTTGTCTAATCGTATCCCTTATTCAGCAATGTTTCTTTGCTTCCATCTTACTTTCTTCAATACACCTTTCAAACCTTTTATTGTCGACTTCCGTCTCAGCGCTGAATGACCTCATACGTCCCAGTGCTTAGCCTTTGGCCTAAACCCTATGTTCAGTTTAATTTATTCCTCGTAAAATAGTGACTACTATTAAATTTGTTGATAAAGTAAAAAAAAAAAAAAAAAAAAAAAACGACTGAATTTACAGCAACTCTAGAAAATGGACATTTCTTTTTAAATCAAATGAATGTATTAAAATCGTTACACTTTTCAAACTAAAAATGTTCTTTGAATCTCTGTTTATTTGTATTTTACGAAATCAAGTGAGATATATTACGCAACTATTTTTTGTTCTTTGATGTCCTGCGTCACGCAGTGCATTAATTAAGAGAGCTTTTATTTTTTTTATTTTAATTATTTTTTTTCTTTTTGCTCGTCGTAAAATCTCCCATGAATAAATATTAATTAAATACTAATTAAACTCACCTAACGTAACTTCGCAAAGCTGCTGAAATACAACGCTAACCAGAAAAAACAATATAACTCATTTCTATTAATGAAACTCGTCTTTTTTGTATCGACTTCAAAATAAAACATAAATTATATTATCTGAAAACATCGATAGCACTTGTCATCATAACATGGATGACGTCACTTGCGCATATCACATAACACAGGAATGCAGTCAGGTATGCGGATATGATTCTCTCTCTCTCTCTCTCTCTCTCTCTCTCTCTCTCTCTCTCTCTCTCTCTCTCTGTATTATTTGATTGTATATGAAGCATAATTTTTATGAGTTTTCTGTCGAAGCCATTAAGATGGCTATTCGTCTGCCCGTCCGCACTCTTCATTTCAAGGATATGTAAGTAATGAGAGAGAGAGAGAGAGAGAGAGAGAGAGAAATTTTGTTTTAATGTAATCATTACGAACATTGGCGTCAGATATTTGAGTACGTAGTAACAACAATACCGTTTACATCTATATAGTAATTAGGTTATACCAAAACTATCCACGAACATGATAAATTTCGAGGCGAGAGAGAGAGAGAGAGAGAGAGAGAGAGAGAGAGAGAGAGAGAGAGAGAGAGAGAGAGAGAGAGAGAATGTATTAACTACGTAAATGCAAAATTCTCTTTAGACAGCAATAACTTTTCTACGTGTTATTCAACCACTCAGACGGACTACTCTTTATTGAAGGAATTCCATTTAATCGAAAACGTCCTATTCCAAGACTGACCAATTCCTGGAATCCTTGATCAGCGAGCAGATCGAGCGAGATAAACATATTATGAAATACTGCGGATGGAATATGTATACCTTTTATTTCATTGGCAAACACATCACTGTTGCGTATCTCGTATCTGATGTTGAAAGCTGCAGTTGATGCAAAGGATTTATTAGAGCACAAACAAACAAACAAGCCAGCAGATGTGTTGATGGATGCCTTGGATATTTTACCTATCATCTACCTGGACCTCCTAACCCCCCCACCCCCCCACCCCCCAAAAAATGGGGAAAAAATTCATGCAGCTCAATCCTATACGTATACGACCAGACCCATATTGGCTCCTCCTGACAACAGCGTGAACCTACAATGGGAATTTCCTTTTTTTTTTTATCTTCCTCTTTTCATTTGTCCCATTATTCAACAGAGAGAGAGAGAGAGAGAGAGAGAGAGAGAGAGAGAGAGAGAGAGAGAGAGAGAGAGAGAAGGGTAAGGGCGTAGGAAAGGAAGGGTGTATGGTCTCATTCTCTTTTTTATCATTCCCTCTCCTCTCTGTTATCGTTTTCTTTCGTGTCATTTCCTCCTTTTTATCTTAGTGTTTCTTATATTCCATCATTTGGCTAAATGTGTTCGTTTTCATTTGTCTCATTGTTTGAGAGAGAGAGAGAGAGAGAGAGGAGAGAGAGAGAGAGAAGAGGAGAGCGAGAGAGAGAGAGAGAGAGGAGAGAGAGAAGAGAGAGAGTTCTCATTTCTTGTTAATCAATATCCATAGAGAGAGAGAGAGAGAGAGAGAGAGAGAGAGAGAGAGGATCAAAGATCATGTCCGTACATCTGTCTCC
Organism: Macrobrachium nipponense; assembly: GCF_015104395.2. NCBI lineage: Eukaryota > Metazoa > Arthropoda > Malacostraca > Decapoda > Palaemonidae > Macrobrachium > Macrobrachium nipponense. The sequence goes on along the minus strand of NC_061098.1, from coordinate 28,689,744 downwards.
ATTTCTGTGTTTCGATTTGCAAATATGACGTCGTCCACGATTTGATGACGTGTGCACTATCAATTAAAAAAGGAAAGAAAAAAAAGCAAAGTAATATTCTTGCATCACTCAGGAGAGATTACAAAAGAAGAAAATCTAGAGCTCTGTCCCCAGAGCCATTCCATAATGCCCAAATCTCTGAATTATGAGTGGCTCTGGTGTCATTCGAGTTTTACTTTCCATCTTTGCACTGGGAAATAGAGAGAGCATGCGATAATAATAATAATAATAATAATAATAATAAGTAATAAGTAATAATAAGTAATAATAATAATAATCTTTAGTTGGTGTCTGACTGTCTGTCGTGATCTCTGTGAATCTTTGTTTTATTCTCCCTGTTTCTTCTTCCTTGACTTCTTGGAGCCATGTTGCATGTTTGTTGTGTGATACCGGATTACTCAATATGTTTTCCCAGAGTCTCTTACTTGGTTCGGCTTCAGGAATTTCTGGGTGGTTGTCTTCCCCTCTTAGTTTGGGTGTATAGTCTTTTCTGGTTGGTTCCGAATATGTTTGTTCTGTTGGTATCCCTTATTCCTCATGTACCGTTGGATCTTATGTGCTTTGGCCGTAAGCCTCTGTTTTTCTTACATCTTCTATTGTGTTGTTTAGTCCCCTCTCTTGTACTTTGTATTTCTCGTTGAGTTCCTCCCTTGTTTTCTTGCTTCTTAGCCTTTTTTCTCATCTCTTTCAGTTTACTCAAGTCAGATCTCATCACTATGATTTGCTTTTCCAGGCGCCTTTTCCAAGGAGGTTGCTGTTTTGGTTTCTGTTGGGTTGGTTGTGCTGGTGGTGTTGGTGTTCGAATCCCCATCAGTTCTGCTACTAATCTTGCTCCTGCATATGCCAAGTTATTTGTTTCTGTGATACTGGTGGTGTGTATTATGCCCATTATTTTCTTGACCTCACTTGTTTTCTCCTTAATTTCTTGGTGTTGTAGGATTTCATGGAGGAGATCTTTGTTCTCTTTGTATCTGACTCCATCCATTGTCTAATCTTTTCTAACCATTCCGTCCTCTCTGTTACTTCGTCGGTGTTTCTTCGTGTGTCGTTGTTTGATACCTCATCATTCCTGTCGTCTTCGTGGCATCGTCTCTCAGTTCGTCTTCGTGTGATCCATTGTCGTGTGACAATTTCCCTTTCCAGTTCTTCTCTGCCTTTGGGGAGAGCCAGTTCTTTTTCTTTTATGTTCCTTACTTGGTCTGCCAGCCTCTGCTCTGTTTGGGGGGTGTTATTCCTCTCATTCCAGATGTTGACCAATCTTCTTCTATATCCTCTCTCCGTCGGGTTGCTTCTGATGTAGCATCTCCATATTTCCTTATTTTCTTCTCTTGTCCATTTTCTTCCTTTTTGCTCTGTAGCTCTAATCTCAGGCTGTTGATTACTGTCGTTGTGGTGGTCAGTTGCTGGATGACGACCTCCAAGTACCTGACCGTCTTCCCCTTCAATTGGGTTGAATACCTGGTTGCCGGACGAAGCTCCTCTGTTGCCAGAGGTTCCATTTACGTCGTTGTCGTTTATTCCTTCCTTCATTTCTTTCCATCATTGCTGAGTTTTGCTATTTAACCCATAGCTGGACCCTACCCCATCAGGGATAGGTACTCATTTACAGCTGAGTAGACTGAGGAAATTATGGTAAAGATCCTTTCCCAAGGAATCAACGCCGAGGAGAGCGGTCAGCCATCCAACGACTGACCAGCCCCAATGTTCCTTAACTTAACCTAGTCCATTGACGACCTAACCCACTCCTCCACGGCGCCACACAACAAAGGCAAAGTAACGAGAACTGAAGGGATAAAGGTACCAGATGGGAGCAACATCAAACACATAGATAGACTGGATACAAATACCTGGGAATAATGGAAGGAGGGGATATAAAAACACCAAGAGATGAAGGACACGATCAGGAAAGAATATATGCAGATACATAAGGCATACTCAAGTCAAAACTCAACGCCGGATATATGATAAAACGCCATAAACACTGGGCAGTGCCAGTAATCAGATACAGCGCAGGAATAGTGGAATGGACGAAGGCAGAACTCCGCAGCATACATCAGAAAACCAGGAAACATATGAACAATACACAAAGCACTACACCCAAGAGCAAATACGGACAGACTCATACATAACACGAAAGGAAGGAGGGAGAGGACTACTAAGTATAGAGGACTGTGTCAACATCGAGAACAGAGCACTGGGGCAATATCTGAAAACCAGTGAAGACGAGTGGCTGAAGAGTGCATGGGAAGAAGGACTAATAAAAGTAGACGAAGACCCAGAAATATACAGGGACAGGAGAATGACAGACGAACAGAGGACTGGCACAACAAACCAATGCACGGACAATACATGAGACAGACTAAAGAACTAGCCAGCGATGACACATGGCAATGGCTACAGAGGGGAGAGCTAAAGAAGGAAACTGAAGGAATGATAACAGCGCACAAGATCAGGCCCTAAGAACCAGATATGTTCAAAGAACGATAGACGGAAATAACATCTCTCCCATATGTAGGAAGTGCAATACGAAAAATGAAACCATAAACCACATAGCAAGCGAATGCCCGGCACTTGCACAGAACCAGTACAAAAAGAGGCATGATTCAGTGGCAAAAGCCCTCCACTGGAGCCTGTGCAAGAAACATCAGCTACCTTGCAGTAATAAGTGGTACAGCACCAACCTGAGGGAGTGATAGAAAACGATCAGGCAAAGATCCTCTGGGACTATGGTATCAGAACGGATAAGGTGATACGTGCAAACAGACCAGATATGACGTTGATTGACAAAGTCAAGAAGAAAGTATCACTCATTGATGTCGCAATACCATGGGACACCAGAGTTGAAGAGAAATAGAGAAAAAATGAATAAGTATCAAGATCTGAAAATAGAAATAAGAAGGATATGGGATATGCCAGTGGAAATCGTACCCAATAATCATAGGAGCACTAGGCATGATTGCCAAGATCCCTGAAAAGGAATCTAGAAAAACTAGAGGCTGAAGTAGCTCCTGGACTCATGCAGAAGAGTGTGATCCTAGAAACGGCACACATAGTAAGAAAAGTGATGGACTCCTAAGGAGGCAGGATGCAACCCGGAACCCCACACTATAAATACTACCCAGTCGAATTGGAAGACTGTGATGGAGCAAAAAAAAAAAAAAAAAAAAATAATAATAATAATAATAATAATAATAATAATAATATAATAATAAAAATAATAATAATATAATGCATGAAAGTTTCATAATAGCTTGAGTCGCTAAAATGGTGAAAAAATCATCGATGGTGAGGGTGTAAATATATATATACATATATATATATATATATAACTATATATATATATATCTATATACTATATATATATATATAATAATATATATGTATATATATAATGATATCTTTCGAGAATCTGCTCGTCTCCTTTATAATGTCAGACTCTGATAATATAATAATAATAATCAATAATAATAATAATAATAATAATAATAATAATAATAATAATAATAATAACATTTGGCACAACACAATAGATTCTCCCAATCTCAGTCTATAATAATGACAATGAAAATAATAATAACACATGGATTCTCCATATTTCAGTCTCTAATATTAACAACAATAACAACAAGATAGTTATAAGTTATAATAATAATAATAATAATAATAATAATAATAATAATAATAATAATCAATAATAATAATAAAATAGCAATTTATGAATTATGGCAACTACATATCCCGCCTCAAAAAAAAAAAAAAAAAAAAAAAAAAAAAACACACAAACACAACCCGCGTGATTAATGAGGAAATGGAGGAAGCAGCGATACAGAGGTAATGAAAAAGAAGCTGATTTCTATCCGGTGGGGGACGCTAATGAACGCGGCCTTATCATCCTCGTCCTCATCCTCTCCTGTTCCTCCCTCCATCGCTAATTAAAACTGCCAATAATAATAATAATAATAATAATAATAATAATAATAATAATAATAATCTATCCAGGAGGATGGAGGGTGGACTCCTTCAAGGCAAGTTTCATTATCAGCGAGGTGATCCCTCCAGATGGAGGCGAAGAAGGATATTACCGCCTCATATTAAAAGGAACGAGGAAGGAAATGGGCGTTCTGGCGCGAGATGGCATCGTTTGATATCCAGAGTTGCCTAAAAGTGGACGTTCTGGTGGTCTGAAATGCTCTGAAATCGAGTTTTCCGTGCAACGTATAACGCTCTATTAAACCATCAACTATGACCGGCAGCGCTCCAGTTGCTCACCAGATGCGGTGGAGTGCGGGTGCTACCCTTGCCTCCGGAAAGCGCTGCCAGATGCACGATCAATGGCTAAGTTTAACCTTAAAAATAAAATAAAAACTACTACTGAGGCTAGAGTGTTGCAATTTGGTACGTTTGATGATTTGAGGGTTGATGATCAACATACGATTGCAGCCCTCTAGCCTCAGTAGTTTTTTTTTTCTTTTTAGATCTGAGGGCGGAAGGACAGACAAAGCCGACGCGATATCTTTCTTTGACAGAAAACTGGAAAATGGAAATATCCGCGAGGAAAATTTCAAAACAAAATCCTATGACATTCAAAGGCCTGTAAGTCTATAAAATGACTAGACGTTCAAAAGCAGCTTACTGTTTTTGAAAAATTCAGAATTCCTTTTCTTTTACTTATTTATTTTTTAGGACAACTGCTATTTTAGAAATTCTTTTGAGGTCCAGATAATAACATCAGTAAAATTCAAGACCACATGGACTTTACATATTACCCTAATTCTCTCTCTCTCTCTCTCTCTCTCTCTCTCTCTCTCATTTGAGTGTGCAGGTTTGTGCATATATATTATTGTGTTAAAAACTAATTAGAATTATTTCCTAAACATACATACAGCATAGGATCGAATGAGAGAGAGAGAGAGCTGAACTAATTATTTGGTGCTACAGCCATTACCGATTCCTAGAACAAACCGACTGAGTTTCATCAAAGCAACTCGAAGTGAATCTGAGAAGAGCAAACGATGAAACTCTGAACAAAGGTTGATGGAGTTTAAACAATGTTCTTATTTTTCCCGCGCAACAGGTTTCGTCCAATTTGTCCCAGAGTCAACAGCGGTGGAATAAAGACGGTGTGTAGTATAGGTAACAGTTTTTTCAAGAAACAGCGCCTGGGGGCCGTGGAATGGGGCGGGGGCGGGGGCGTGGGGCGGGGGGGCTGTGGGGCGGGGGGCGGTTGGTGAAAAAACAGATTAAACAGCTTGTTAAATAAACTCATATTGAACATCCTTGTAATGTTTTGTCTATGATTTTTTTTTGTTTATTTCACATTAAATATCAGTGTCCACTTGCTCGATGTGAGATTAAATCATTAAATAGAAACAGAAAAGCTTAAAGGGCGGCGTAGGGGAGACATGACACATTCAGCCTTCCTCCTGCAAACCTGTTTGTCCGAACCCTGGTAGGGGGCAGGATAGGTAGGGAATCTGGAGGGTAGGGTAGTAGATATAACACATCCACCCTCCTCCTGCAAACCTGTTTGTCCGCCCTGGAGGGCGGTGTAAGGAGGGGATCGGGAGCATAGGGGAGACATGACAGGCAGCACCAGGTTCCAGTGCCGCGTAGCGCACACCATCAGGCACGTATATAAATACGACCAGTATTCCCCATAAGCATGTAAAGGGACGTCACATTAACTATGCATTGGGTGTTTGTTGCGAATGTAGTAACCAGGACAAAAAAATTGTATGATATATATAAATATAATTCCCATTGTGTTTATTTAGTGCTGACAAAACAAAACTGTTAACTGGAATAAACTGCCATGATTAAAGGAATAATTGGACGATTGAATTCATAACCAAATACTGACAAAGTTAGGAAATGCAATTATTTTGCAAATGGGGCCTTTAAATCTGATAAATGAAACAGTGGTAGAAAATGCTATCGGCTTCGTCTCTCTGATTTGATTGTCTAAATGTAAACAGAAGCATGACGTTCAAATTAGAAGAGAGGGAGAGAGAGAATTGTATAATTTCAATGCATTTGTTAAAATACTTTTAATAAACGTTGTATTTCACACTGGATGGAGAATTGCATCACTTCAATAAATTTATTGAAAACGTAAATGAAAAATCTATTTCACATCGGATCATGGAATTATATATGATTTCCATTGTACTGTATTGCAACCATTTCATTCAGCTGCCAGAATTAATCACTTAATATTTCTAGTACAAAGAATCATGGCGTGAAAAAAAGGGATAATTTTGGCACAAAGACTGAATCATATCAGTGATGTTTTTGCTCTTCTTCTTTGTCAGTAGTCAATGTGTAGTGGAGTATTTCATTGAGGTGCACTGTAGGCAAAAGTTAAGGTCCCTTTGCAGCCTCCTTCTACCCCTAGTTGCAATCTGCAACCCCTTTCATGCTTTAACTCTACCTTCCTTCATATTCTCTTTTATATCTTACTTTCCACCCTCTTCTAAAAATTTGTACTTCGTAGGGGGATAGTTCTGTCAATGGACCTCATTTGGTGCACTGTAGGCATTACTTAAGGTTCTTTGCAGCGTGCCTTCCTTAGGCCCCTACCTGCAACTATTTTTCGTTCCTTTTACTGCACCTCCTTTCATATTCGCTTTCTTCTATCTTACTTTCCTTAACCCTCTCTTGATTGATTCATAGTGCAACTGCTTTGAGGTTTTCCTCCTGTTACACCTTTCAAACCTTTTACTGTCAATTTCCATTTCGGCGCTGAATGACCTCATCGTTGGTCCCAGTGCTTGGCCTTTGGCCTAAATTCCAATAATATATTCTCTTCTGTTCTAAATCATTTCCCAGATCCAGTTACCCTCAGCCCAATAATATTCCTACACGAGGCCGTTGCAATTGCACGAGTATGCAAACACCGCTCTCACATATTTCAATGGCGTGCGTACTTGACGCTGAAGATCCTAAGACTATTTCTTTAACAGATGTCCCAGCGGCGTATCTCAGAACGCAAAGGTGTTTTTTTCAATGGAAAAATGTGTGAACAATTTTCTCTTGGCCCTCGTTAGCGTTGACAGATATTGTAGCTAGATATTACAACTAAATATTGCAGCTATCAACCGCTTTACGAAAGTTCGTCTCTTGCAGTACTGGCCCGGCTTCTCTTGATTATTGCATTCCATTCTAGAGAAATGTCAGCCAGTATATTCTTCTTAAAAGGAGAGAGAGAGATGAGAGAGAGAGAGAGAGAGAGAGAGAGAGAGAGAGAGAGAGAAAGTTAGGAATTAAGTATAAATTCATATTATGGCCTTCAGAGTAATGATTTTACCGAAAAGAGAAACTGATAAGGATTGGTTTACTTATATCACTGATGACTGAACTAGACGCCAAGACAAAACATCACACGAGTTATGATTTTCATTGTGCACGAATCTCTCTCTCTCTCTCTCTCTCTCTCTCTCTCTCTCTCTCTCTCTCTCTCTCTCTCTCATAAGCATTAGACTCAAAATTTGCATAATACTGGCCCGAACAGTATGAAATGCTACTAACTTTATGACAGGGTACGTATGATAATTAAAAAAAAAAAAAAAGAAACAGACCAATAACTGTGAATAATAAAATTACAATGAATTCGAATGAAACTATGAGCATTTTCCACAAAGTCAACTACATGGTTGATTTTTTCGTCGGGAATATCTATAGATAATATGTACAATTTGCATATAAAATTATATTAGGAGCTATATAGATACCAACGAGTTTGTGATGAAATAAACTCAACTGGTTTAAATAAAATAGATTCACTGAGGCTGGTAAATATTTTTCCTTTATTTTGGAAAGAAGGGAACTGTTAATTCCAATTTAATGTTATGATTTTTCCTTGCGCAAAGGAGGGGGCGGGGGTGATGGGTGGGAGACACACACACACACACACAGAAAGGCCGCCAAGGAAATTAGAATAATAGATTGTTCCCTTTTTTTTTTTAATTTTAAGATAATCAGCTAATTTCATAATTTTAAGGATTATTGTGCCTTAGGGAAAGTAATCTTCTTTACTGATTACCAATAGATAATTATTTTTTTTCTTTCCAGCGTGAGTACGTATGAAAATGTGTGCGTGTATATGTGTGTATGTACTTATACATATCCCTGTATAAACGTAAATAAATATGGAAATGCATTCATGTAATATAAAATATAATATATAATATATATATATATATATATATATATATATATACTATATATATATATATATCAATATATATTAATCGCAGTATAGTTTAATCACAGTGACAGATGTGGCAAACATTTATTTTAACTCTAATGAAAGCGTTTCCATGAAAAGTCAAAGGTCAAAGGTCAAAGTCGTCAGCTGATTCGCATCAATACCCACAACCACAACAGAATATATAAGATAAAATAAAAAAGAATACGGTAATTTTTTTTATTCCTTCAAACATTTCTGCTTTCATTCACAGAACCTTTGTTTATCATGTCTGATTAATGTTTTATTTCAACCCCTGACGGCAATTCAGAAACACTGTATGGTGCAGTAATACTAAAATAAATAAACAAATAAATAAATGAATAAATTCAAACACATTCTTATGGCAATTTTTGGAAGAAATTTTTATTTTGATACGAAAGATTTCATGAATATGTAATTTTTAAATAGTCGTATCCTAATGCAGCAGTTTTAATTTAGAGTTAAGTATGTGGGATTTTGCAAATTGCACCTCAACAACTACAAAAATATATATAAAAAAGGTAGGAAAACAGCAAGGTCTTCATTATGATGGTAATTTCAAATAATCCCAAGCTTGAACAAGCCATGAAATGTTTCATTTGATTGTCGTACGCATTAATGCAAAGATAATTACACACACAGTGGCCACTGCTGTTGTATAATGTTTTCACTTACATCTATCCCTCGAAAAATAGCTGGCATCAGTTGCATTATTTACAACAACAACTCTAAATGATGTCAGTCAATGGATGTAATTCATGATTGCTAGAGAGGATTTGAAATCAAAGCCGTCGCCTTTGAATATTTTGTCATACTTATTTTGCGGCTGATAAATCATAGACTTATCAGTTGACATCGTACACAGCATTCTTATATACTTGTAAATATTTAGTTCCCGTATGGGATATAGTGCCATCAGTGCACCTGACGTGGTGCACTGTAGGCATTTATTAAAGTTCTATCAAACGTTCAATCGTGTATAAGATTGTCTTTCGTTAGTTCTCATAGGGGGGGGGGGGGGATAGTGCCAACAGTGCACCTCACGTTGTGCACTGTATGCGTTCTTTCAGGTTCTTTACAGCGTTCCTTCAGCCCCCAGCTGCAACCTCTTTCATCCCTTTTACTGTAACTCCGTTCATATTGCCTTCCATCTGACTTTCCACCCTCTCTCTAACAATTCTTTCGTAGTGCAGCTGCTCTGAGGTTTTCCTCCTATTACACCTTTCAACCCTTTTTTTATGTCAGTCTCCCCCTTTCAAGCGCTGAATGACCTCATAGGTCCCAGTGCTTGGCCTTTGGCCTAAATTCAACATTCTGTACTCTTTCCTTAGTGCTCTATGAAAAATGTGCTTCATCGCCCATTGCTGGGATATTTAACAAAACAGTTATAGGCATGTGACCAAGGCCTTCCAGGCTTTAGAAAACAGTGAAAAATATCTGGTTATGGCCAAGGCCAGTTGCTCACTTACTTAATTATGTAATTGTACAACTTCCATACTTGCGTTGGCTGTTACCAATTACAGATTGGCAGAAGCACGATTATAGCTGACTTTAATCTTAGATAAAAATAAAAAAACTACATGATTTTATTAATGGGAGAATTTCGTAGCTATTTTGTCATTGGTTACTACCAATTATTGAATGTCAGAAGTACGATTATAGCTAACTTTAATCTTAAATAAGATTAAAAACTCCTGAGGTTAGAGGGCTGCAATTGGTAAGTTTGATGGCTTGGAGGGTGGATTTGCAGCCCTCTAGCCACAGTAGTTTTTTAATATCTGAGGGCAGATAAAAAAAAAAAAAAAAGTGCGGATGGACGGACAAAGTCATCTCAATATTTATTTTTTATTTTTTTTACGGGAAACTAAAAATCAATCAACCAAGAAATACAAACTTAATTCAGTTTTCATCTAAAAGAGGAAACTGTATTATCGAAGCCGATTTATATTCAATCCAAAACAAACGAGTATCTAAGTTTCGAAGGAGAAATTAGCATCCAAACTCGATCAAGAAAAAATGCAGACAATAATAAGGGGAACCTTCAAAAGGAAAATAGTTTCTCAAACGTATATTCATAATCTCTAAAAGGCTTCGTACCCCCAAACGAGCGAGAAAATCATTGTAACTTTATCACCGAGAGCTTAAAAAAATTATCCCAGAACCCTTGTGGCATATGGTGCACGCACAGATTTATTACTCTCCCCGAGAGAGAGAGAGAGAGAGAGAGAGAAGAGAGCGAGCTAAATAATGAACTCTCTACCTTGCTCTTTTTCAGTATCACTTAATTCTTAATTTTGTTTATCATTGATAATCGAGGTTGTTATGGAAGTAACAAGTTCCGGTCTATAAATGAGAGGAGAGAGAGAGATTTAGCGGACTTTCTGCATGGCTCTTCTATCTATAAACAAGATAATACCGCAAATATTTCATATTATTATTAGACAATAATACACAAGTGGGATATCGTTTAAAAATCCTTTATATTACTACAGCTACACTTCATATTTATCGAAATATTTCAGGCTCGATAATTCCATTTTTTGAAAAGAAAAAATAGAAAAGTTCTCCATTTATCGTGAATAAAAATAAAAAGAATTCAGTGCACCATCTTTTTTTTATCCAAACGCGAGACTAACGCCAAAAAAAACGAATGTTTGAAATACGCAAAAAAAAAAAAAAAAAAAAAAAAAAAAGGAAACGATGGGAAATATTCAAACTGACACATAATTCTTCCCTGATTATTTTTTTCCTTTTTTTTTCTCGGGGGGAGGGAGATGGGGGAGGAGGGGGCGACTAAAGCTGAAATCCCCTTTCATTGTTTTTATTAGCAGCTGAATGGAAGGCATCGATGGCACTTTTTTTCCAAATCTTTTTTCGAAGTTCGAAAGTGATACGCGACACACTTATATCCTCTCTTTCTGCTTCGCTGCTGACGGTGGATAAAGAGAAATGTGGTAAATGGCTTCATAAAAATGAAGTTTCATAAAAACGAGAAGTTTTGTATCCCCTTGGTTGATGAGGTGTTTATCTTACGGCAGCGATGAGATTGGTCACTGTCCACAATATCACATATATTTTCTAACCAGGACTAAGTGACATTACATCCACACGCACACACACACACACACGGAGATTCGGGCACACACCCACACGCGATTGAATGTGGGAAAATATGTCCTGTAGGGGGCATTACGTAAGGTTCTTTTGCAGCGTCCCTTCGGCCCCTAGCTGCAACCCCTTTGATTCCTTTTACTGTACCTCCGTTCATATTTCTCCTTCTTCCACCGTATTTTCCACCCTCTTCTAAAGTTGGAATGTTTCATAGCGCAGCTGCTTTGAGGTTTTCCTCCTGTTACACCTTTCAAACCTTTTTGCTGTCAATTTCCGTTTCAGCGCTGGATGACCTCTTTGGCCAACATTCTATATTCTGTCTCTCTTAGTGGATACTGATGGTGCCGTGTAATTGTCGCTTTAAGTATCAATAAATTGCAATGATTTCCATCTGGACTTCAGAAGTAGCCACCCTGGAAGCAAGAACCCGTTTCCGTCCTGGAACGGGCTCTTGTTTGAAACTATCCAAACAGTTAAAAGAACTTCTCTCTCGCCTAATTACAAAACATCATCGATATAGTTTTAAAAAGCTCGCAGACTCCAACACAATCATTTCATCCCACGTGTAAATGCATTTCCACATCGAATACGAATGAGTCAACACAAATTCATACGAACGTTTGCATTTCGGTGTCATATGAACACAGTTGATTGGTCATTAACAATCAGAGAGAGATAAAAGTCCACTGATCAAAGACTCCGTAACTCAAAAGGTAAAATATCTTTCCCAAAATATTCCGGTTAACAATATATCGGACCCACTTTTGCAAAAGGTATTATTATTATCATCACTACGAGCTGTATTACATTTGCAAATATTAAAAATCATTGAAACAAAAAAAGCGTCATTACCATTACAGAAAGTGGAATTTTACCCTTAAATGGCTGATGACTCATTTCAAAAACTCGCCGGTGTAGCTTTCATTACCGCGTGCTTGCTTTGCAACTGTTGCAATCTATAAAAACAAAATTCTCTATATGCAAATGCAGTCATGGCATTGCAATTTTCGTTATTAGACACGACGGAATATAAAGCAACCGATGCACGGCGCCGCTAAGCGTCATCGATATCGGGGGGAAGGAAGGAAAATGCGAATGGAAATATCGGAATAAAAAAATATACAAAAAAGACCAGTGACTTTACGGATTCACATTTCGTAAACCGTAGGCATAACTTTATGGTTCTTTTCTCGAGCATTCCATTGAAGTGTGGGAGATGTGTATTTCTGGTGATAGAAGTTCATCACTCTCGACGTGGTTCGGAAGTCACGTCAAGCCGTTGGTCCCGTTGCTGAATAACCACTGGTTCCATGCAACGTCAAAACACCATACAAACAAACAAACAAACAAACAAACTTTAAGTTCTGCGCAGCGTGCCTTCGGCCCCTAGTTTGCAAACCCCTTTCATTCCTTTTACTGTATCTCCGTTCGTATTCTCTTCATTCCATTCTTACTTTCCACCCATAGTGCAACTGCTTTGAGGTTTTCCTCCTGTTACGCCATTGAAACAATTCTACTCTCGCTGTCCCTTCAGCGCTCGGCCGTAGGCCTAAGAAAAAAAAAAAAAAACAAAAAAACATCACTCTTTTCTCTGCTGAAAATAAACATGTACTGCCATTTGAAATAGTACATAACGCAGTTACCGACTGGAATTGTAATTAATCGTAGCGTATGCGTTGTTAAAAGCTTTTCAGAAGTCTAGGATTGTAGCCGAAGGGGCATATGACTGCTGGCATTTTTTTTTTAAATAATCATAAAAAAGCAGCAGAATTTTGGATTCACACCAAAGGGGTTTGTTTGGAGGGATGGAAATACCCCACCCTCCGGGAGTTGTGGGATTCAAAAACTCCATTGATCTCAATTATTAAGATGTTTAAAAAAGTTACAAAGGCCTACAGGGCTCATAGAGCCGGCCGGCGCCCCGACCACTAACCAAGTACCGGACTTTCCCTGAAAAAGTTGTCATTGTCGTGAAAAAGATTAAAAAAAAAGAAATATTCTAAAGATCTAAAGAAAAGACGCTACAGTTATGGACTTCTGAAGTGGATCTGTAACCATGACAAGGGCCCCGAATTCATGCCAGCCTTCCTTATTAAAACTTAAATGATTAGGGAATTGTCCGAAACTAAGTCTCCGAATAATAGAGCAAAAGGACAATAATTGACATACTGTGGATAGAATGCCTTATCTTTCATTCCACAAAAAAATACCGAAGAACGAACGAAGCCCAGCTGCAGGTGGCACATTCCACTTCATTTGACTTTGTAATTAAAGAGTTAATCAAACCTTTTTGATTAAGGATGATTTTATATTTTCCGTCTCGAAAACATTCCATTTGATTACGACGTTTTGCCAGGGGCAATAAGAAAGAGAGAGAGAGAGAGAGAGAGAGAGAGAGAGAGAGAGAGAGGAGAGAGAGAGGAGAACCTTACCTTACAGACCTTACATCTTGTTCGGGTTGCCCCAGGTCCCTCAGTGTGAGGAACCTCTAATGTCTACCAAAGAGTTGCTAGTACATCTTCCGGTATATTTTGCATCTTCCAATCTTGGATGGTCTGGGATGCAGCTTAGATATTGTCGAGCTTGTTCTTAAACACATCTATGCTCACTCCTGATATATTCCTCAGATGAGCTGGCAACGATTGAATAGACGCTGCATTGTCGATGCAGGTGCGTAGTGGATTAATGTCCTGTGTGCTTTCCTTAGTTTTCCTGGTATAGTTTTGGGCCCTATTAATCTACCTCTGCTTGCTCTTTCTGATGTTTTTAGCTCCATGATGTTTTTTGGCTATCCCCTTCTATCTGTTTCCATGCCTGAATTATCATGTAGCGTTCTCTTCTCCTTTCTAGACTATATAATTTTTAAGATTGTAGTCTTCCCAGAAGTTCAAGGTCCTTAACTTCTTCTATTCTAGCTGTAAAGGACCTTTGTACATCTCTATTTTGTGCAATATCCTTTTGAGAGTGTGGGTACCAATATCATATTGCAATCATTCAAGTGAACTACGAACAAATGTTTTTATAAAGCATAATCATATGTTCAGCTTTTCTTGTTTTGAAGGTGGCCGTAACAACATTCCCATTTGCTTTACATTTTGCCAATAGAATTGCTATTTGATCATTGCATAACATCCTGTTCCTATCATCACACCAAGGTCTTTAACTGCTTCCTTATTTGTGAAAGGGCTGTTGCCTTGTATAAGGTAAGGCGCCCTATGAGGTAATGTTAGACTTGCGATAATCTTACTCTAAGTCGGTTGGTTATGCACTTCCATACTCATTGGAGTGTCTTGGGGTTTGATGATAACTTTCGAAGTCGGTATCTTCTTTGGTTATGACGACGATGTTTTAACTCATGATGATATCTTCTTTCTGATGTGAGGTTTCTAGTAGAAAACACGAAGTATAAAAAATACATATATTCTTCTGAGATTACATGATGAATATCAGATAGGATTTGTACATGTCTTCTAAATACAATGGCTTGATTGCTTCTGCCAATGATGATGGCTAATTCAACTCTGACTACCATCTCGGTTACAAATCATAAAGGAAGCAGGCAGTAGCTCGAACATATGAACATACATACAGAGAGACACATTACAAATCACGTAGGCCGTTTGAATTATAGGTCGCGGTAGTTGTCTCAAGCAGGAAGTTTGGACTAAGTTTTTTTCAAAACAAATGAATGACCAAAGGTGACGGCACGTCATCTTAGCCTACTTTATTGTATACGTCATCTTAGCATACTTTATCGTCTCTGATATGATCACATTCCTGCAAGCAATCTGGTTGACCTCATAGTTTTAGTTTTTTATATATATGGAATAACTTTCCATATTTTTATTATGTAACACTTACATAAAAGCTCGGTCATCTACAAAACCAACCACTGAATATTACAAGCTTGACTTGCATTTGACTTATAGGAGTGTTGATACAGACACTATGTGAATATATATAGATATATAGAAAATACTTATAAGTAAAAAAAATTCATGGTGTACACAAATACAGATTCAAGTAATAAGATATAACATAATGCATATGATGATATTCGTAAATAATAATGATCACGTGATATATACTGATACAGATATATCATTAAGATACATATGCTAACAGAAATACTAATGTACATCTGATAATTGCATAGGATAAAGATTAACATGATAAAAATCATATTTAAAACTGATAAAGATTCATATATGAAGTGATAAAAATCATCTCCTAACTGATTTATTAATTTTTATGCTAACTGATTCATTAACCCATATAACAACTCATATATAACTGCAGTTATTGGTAAGATAAAAGGTAACAGACTGATTATAGGCTACCCGATTTGTTTATGCACACACACACACATATATATATATATATATATATATATATATATATATATATATATATATATATATATTATATATATATATATATAATATGGATTCATATAATTATGATCAATATATGTGCACTTAATACAACTGATTAACATAAATGACTAATCTAAGTGATTAATCTAGGTGCACTTTAAATAGATTCCTAGTGCGTACACGCAAAGATATATTTTGATTCTGTTATTTATGATAATTTATATATAGGATACATGTTACTTTATATATAGGATACATGATACTTTATTATAGGATACATGACGAGGTGATACCACTGCACATTCTAGCGTTTCGAAACTTTTCGTCCATTACACAGTTCCAGACAACCACCTATAGCCAAATGAAATGGCCAATTCCAAATGGTTAAAAACAAGGGGAATTGCCTGGGCAGGGTGCGATGGTCTTTTTTTTTTTTTGCGCTCATACTTGTCCTCTGCATCCTATCCCATACGAATACGTTCGCGATGAATAAAATCATCCCCAGCACGACTCCTGCGCCAGCAACGTAGAGTTGAATATCCTCTTGGTCGTAATTGTCGGAAGTATGTCCCTTTTGTAGTCTATTCAATTCCGACGGAGCATTCCGCATTAAAACGAGATTAACGACGGGATACGGGTGTCGGTCGAGGAAGTCCACGAAATAAGCTTGTTCACTTACGATGGTGCTTATTCCCTTCACATTGTTACTTCACTGCTGTCGTCTGCCGCAACAAACGGGTTTTGAATCTGTAGACGATGTGAAACTCTCGTACTGCAGGATACTGTAACCAGGTTCCGTTAATCGGCGTGTAAGTGAAATTATACTTGACACAAGGCAAAGTAAATTCAGGCAACATCCAAAATACGGGAGGGAGAAAGCCATTAAGTACCAGACTCTTAACCCATGAATTCACTGATATTTTATGGAATTCAAAAGAGTCAGCTGTACAAACTTTTTTTGTTTTATCCATGGCATTATAACAATGAGTGAACCTATACAGTCTATGATGACTAAAATATCCATAATTATAGAAAATAAACAGATATCAATACGATCCTAAAGAAAATTTGATATTACTGGTAGTAAGTTACTAGACAAAGAAGTGGAAAACGGAGCTATTGGTAAAATTGCCAGGCAACATAAGAGTCAAAGAGAAATTAATCATGATTCTGTAATTCTCTACGCTTCTGCAAATTAGGCTGCTGTGATAAAATCCAATCCTATGTGCCCTAGCAAAAGGTTCATATTCAATCTTCTCGCGCGCATCCTCTGAGGTTAATTTTTAGGCAGGAGATGCTATGAAAGAACCCACTATTAACTAATTTCTATATAAACTGGGTTTTTCAAGAAAATATGACATTTTCCCATGAATGTGATTTACTTGAACTGTAATAGGCTAATGTTGCAAGTAAATTTTTCATATCCATGACTAGATACTTCTAAGTGTCCGTTTACCAATGTCATAAGCTGATTTATTGACTCTAATTGTCTGAGGTTCAGAAAAATTAATTTCATTTTGATGTTATAGAACTTCTGTTTGCTTATTTTGTTCATTAATTTTAAAACGATTGCGATTCCTTAACCAAGCTTGCATTGCAATGCCGATAAGACACTTGTACTAACGACCTGCGTTGCTTATGAGAAGTTCGCGTTAAGCATTCCCTCTCTCCAGCCAACCTGCTTTTGCAAGCACGAGACGACACACACTACAGATGAAGCCTGTGCAAGCAGTTTATTGAGGTTAAAAGGAACAATGATGGTTCGGCAAACGCGCCAGGCACCTTCAGGACTGATGACGTCTTCACCTGACAGAGATTGCTCTCAGCCAGCTTATGAGTTACGTTACTTGCTGTAATAAATACGACTTTAGTACCTTCAAATGATATTTTTTGTTATAATACTCCACCCACATGAGAAGAATGTCTGAAAAAAGCAGTACCAAAATTGAATAATATATTAGTTTCATGTTGGAAATCTGCATGATTGTAAAATAAATGTAATTATGTTAAATTAGATATTCCTTATTCAAACTAATGAAAAGGGTTCCATACAAATTTTATATATACTATTTACCCTGTATAAGATTATTCACATAGATATTTATTCTCACTTCTAGACTTTCTGACTTTAAAATCTCTTTTATCTATTTATTTATTTTTTTTCATTGGACTACGAATATAAATCACCGGGACAGACAATATGTCAGTAGGTTTTGATATTTGTTTGAACTTTTAGCTTATTTGTCATTAATATCCCTAGAATACTGGATTGGACTACTAAACTAAAGCGTTCAAATCTTTACGCATATATATTTGAATATTTTATTAACCTATGGTTACGTTTGCTTATTGATTTTATCGTGATTCCTTTTTTATTATAATTTGTAACCCTTCCGACTTCTTACGGAGTGTATTATATCAACTCCACTTGTATCCATACTTTTTTATTTATTTACTTATTTATTTATTTATTTATTTATTTATTTTTTTATACATATTTGATAAATTAATGGTTGGCTTGAATAGGTGGAAAAGTGTTCTAGCGGTGTACCGTATAAGGCTACTTGCGGTATCAATTCTATAGATACAAGATATGAATGATAAAGGTATTTAAAACCGCGAGAACTGCTACCAACCCAGTTTCGGATCCAATATCACGAGTGTAGCTTGTAAGACATGACACTTTTCTTATTTATCCGTTCTACCAAATCGATTGACTGGGTGATAAAATATGGTATTGGTTTTCTTAATGGAAAGGAATTCACACAACGAGTTTAAGGAAATTATTATTGATTTACACCACCCGAAGTCAGAGATTATCATGTGTTGAATTCCATGTTTACTCAATTGCGGAGTGTGTGTTTTTTTTTTTTTTTATAGTGCTATTAATTCTGTATAACGTGTCAAGGGAACTATTAACACCAAGCAAGAGTGTTTATTTCCTCTGTCAGACTTGTAAACTCTGTTAATGATTCTACGTATTCTTTCAAGGATTGATTTTGCACAGGATAGGCCCTTAAACTGACAGGTGTCTTAGTGTGTCCCTTGTTTTCATGATACGTGTTACAATTAGTTATGTGCTTTTTATATCTGTAAGCATGTAGGCCAGTAAAATAGTGAGTTTTGGCTTCCGTGACATAAGGGATTAGAATGCAACCAGTTTAGGATGATTGGTATAAAGAGATTATTACTACTACCTGGTTCGTTAGTCACCTGCTGTGTTCTTTGGGTTTTCCTCGTCACAGACCTACATATATTATTACATTTGATTACTTAATTCTGATTCACATACTTTAAATATACATTTGCTTTATGGTTTTCCGTTCGAAGTGTGTATTGTTTTGCTTAGCTGCTGACCTTGTTTCCGTTCGAAGTGTTTATTGTTTTGCTTAGCTGCTGACCTTGTTTTATTCAGTTTGTAAAAGTTCGGCGCTCCAACCCAGGTATTCAATGTTCACGATCTCTTGGGTTAATGAATTTTCTTTTTTAGATACGGTTTTAACAATAGGCACGGATGTTTCTATATCTTTTAGTCCAATAATGGTTCTTTGCAGTATGGTGCGGGATTGCGGGATAATGCGTCAGCTATGGGTAATTGCTTTCCCGGGTAGATGTCTTAACTTGGCTCCAAAGACCTGAATGATCATATGCGCCGAGTTTCCTTTGGGACTGTGATTAAAGCCTTTGAAAAACTCGGTAAGGGACTTATGGACAGTAAGGATTTTAACAGTGATAGCCATAGATTATGAACTTAAAATGTACTAGTGACTTAACGATACCTAGCCTTCCTTGCCTATTACTGCATATTTACTTTCAGAGGTCTTCAGTTTACATGAATAAAAAGCTATAGGAAAGAACTGTTTATCACATTGCTCAAGTAGTACCCCTCTACCCTTGGTCTGAGGCGTCTGTTGCAATAAAAAACATTGTTATTTAAATCAGGGATTTTTAAGTTAGGTGAGCTGCATTATTCCGCTTTTAAGATATCGAACGCCTGTTGATGCTTTTCAGACCATAATAAATCTACGCCCTTCTTCGTAAGATCTGTTAAAGGAGAGGCTGCTATGATTGAAGAGTTACATATTTACATACGATTGTAATACCCACTACAGCGCAAAAGTGCTGTATCCCCCTTACGTTAATAGGTACCGGAAAGTTATGAATAGCCGACACCTTACCATGGACTACTTTAAGACCTTGACTAGACACATAAACATGTTCGGTTTTTAAAACTCATATTTAGATATTTTACTCTGAGATTATTTGTCTTAGTCTCTGTAGCACTAGCTCTAGTTTATGCGAATGTACTTCTAAGGTATTAGAAAAGATTACAAGACCAACCATATAGGCATGTAGAGTATCCCTAAAAGTCTCCAAACACTACAATGTAATTGGGGGCGCAGCGTAAGCCGGAGGCATACGTAAAGATTGATAATGTTCCCTGAGTGTGCTGAAGGCGGTGTATGAGGTACAATCACTTAGGTATGGTATCTGGTGAAAGCCTTTAAGTAAGTCCAAGCTGGTGAAAATTTATTCTGACATAACAAAGATAAGATATCGTCGGTACATGGCACTGGAAAACGATTGGGAATCGTTTCCTTGTTAAGTTTCAAGCGCAGAAATCTACACAGATACGCCAAGTCCGATCTTTTATGGCATTGACGTTTGAGGAAAAATTATATGGGCTATTTGATTTCCCAGTGACTCCTGTTACTAACATTTTTTCAACTTCGTCATTTATCTCTATTTTGAAATTTCATTGGGAGTCTATAACGAAGGTACGTATATAGTTTTATGTTTGTCCTTAGACCGTATTCTGTGTTCAATGACATCCGTTTCCCTCAGAGATCACTCGCTAGTGGAGAAACATCCTGGTATTCAGATAAAAAGATAAAAAAAAAAAAAAATTCTGCTGAATCACCTCTGCTTGAATGACTTTACAGATATTACTTTAGATAGAGTATAAGAGGGATTCATCTACGAACTGGTCGGGCGTGAGTAAAAATTAGCAACAATAAAAAATGCAATATATATAACTTCCGTATCCCCGATATGTATAGGTTTTGTGTTAACTTGTTGCTGTGAGTCAACCGTGTATAGGGCTTTGGTCGCGGAAATCATTATATTTCAGAGTGTCGGGTAAGGATTAAAATTTCAGATCCTAGCAAAGTCTTTTTACACGCACTAGGACATTCGAGGGTGGATGCGTCTCGAGATTTTGCGTGCAAACTGCGACTGTGGTTGTGGGAGAATTCTGTTGGGTCATTGAACAATATCACGATTTATGAGACAAATGATTGGTTCTTCTATTATAAGTTATTTGATTAACTGTCTCTTTTTGCTCAAAACGGATTTTTAATATTTTAGAAGGTTTATAGAATTTTCCTTTGATTAACACGCCTTATTTGGCAGGAAGTAAGATAATGTCTTGTATACCCATAAATGGATATCTTACAATTACACTTGATACAGATCAAGTGTTTTTTTTTTTTTATATAACTATAGAGGGTATCTGTAAGCGCTCGCTTATCTGGATTTCTCAATAGGGAAGTTCAAAAACTGGCAGTGAGTCCATAAATCAGGATATTAATGTGGACTAAAGGAATAAAAACAAGATATTTTAATTTTTTACGGCGCATACAGTAGGGCTTAATCCACCACTACTTATAGTAACTTATCGTATTCAAATTACGAGAACCTGCTCTGATTACTTGATACGGTCGTGTGATTCGTAGGAAAATTCCTTTTTAATTCAAAAAGGTATTGGCACGAATGATCCAACATCACCTTTCCCCGCTCTGCTAAAGTCGCTTATTGTGTGGAATGTGCTATGCTTTGAACACTCGGAAGATTTAACTGACCCTGACCGTCTGACTAGATGACACAGTAACCAAGTTTGCTTAAGCCCGATTGTTTGTTTCTGATTTTTAGTCCTACTGTTTACCTATTTCTTTTTATAATAATTATGGAATTCTTCTCTTTATTACCATTGGCAACGTATTGTGTGTTTTTAGCATTCTGTTGTTGGTTACGTATAAAGCAACGAACGTATGAATGACTTGAACTATACAGAATTGAGTGATTACTATTAAAACAAGTTATCTCTACTGCATTATCATGTACTTGCTGTGGTTTACTTCATTCTTCGCTAAAATCTGAAATAGTGAGGGATCCAGGTCAGCGAATTTCGACATTTTTTTGTTAATTTGTTTATATGAATGTTAAGTATGTTTAACCTAATGAAAGTGTTTATAGACATGTTATTCCTTGCAATCCAGCACCGTATTTTTTAAAGTTCAGTCCATTGAGATTACGATTTTTTAACGCATAACTAAAGGCTGAAACTGCGATCGGGACCTTGCAAAGGAGCATTTATTGTCATGACTCGAAATAGTGTTACCTCTAATTTATCCAGATTTGTGCGGGGTGTTCCACTTGTTTTGTGTGTTTTCTTATCACTATGGTACCTAACTACCCTCTCCATGCATCTGTATAAATACAGACGTCCACTGCGTAAACGCATATTCACTGTTTAATATGATTTGTTATGTAAAGAATTAATAATCACCCAAAATGATAAAATTAACACAGTATATGATTATGATATTTCAGTAGAACTTCTGGAAACAGAAAATCAATGATAAAAACTCGCAGCGAAATCCCTATGATGTAGATAATTTCTGTAAAAATGTAATGTCTCGTACTTCAGCCACAGGAATAACGAAAATTCGACCTGTAAAGGAAACACTCAGTTACTCCAAATGAATAATCAAAATTGTACTTAGCTTGATTTTGTGGAGAAGTCACAGTGTTCCGATAAACGACACATGGCCTTGGCCCTCCTTCTCTGTTTAGCGGATGACCTAGTTTTTGCTTGAGTTTCCCCTGTGCGCGTTGTTTGGATGATTCGAGTCCTTGACAATCCGATGCTGAAGACGCGTTCGGTTTGTTTCTTGAAATGCTGGAAACGCTCAATAAACGATGTTTTCTTGGATGATTCTAATGAGAGGCGAAGCTTGCGTTGCCGTATTGGAGAAGACACGTTGGTTTTGTTTCTTGATGTTATGCACTGCTGAAATCGCTCACTAAACGATGATACTAAGTTTGCTTGAAGAATCTCTTGCTTTCGTCGTCGTTGACTTCTGATAAGATACATTATTCATTATTCTTCGGAATACGTTGAAGAGTTCTTGTTGTTTTCTAAAGTCGCTCACTAAACAATGATACTAAGTTGCTTGAAGAATCTCTTGCTTTCGTCGTCGTTGACTTCTGATATGATACATTATTCGTTATTCTTCGAAAGACATTGAAGAGTTCTTCTTAGACGCTGCCACCAATGAAAGGGCTGTTGCCTTGTATAATAAGGCGCCCTATGAGGTAATATTAGACTTGCGATAATTGCTTACACTAAGTCGGTTGGTTATGCACTTCCATACTCATTGGAGTGTCTTGGGGATTGATGATAACTTTCGAAGTCGGTATCTTCTTTTTGGTTATGACGACGATGTAAAAGGTAAACTCATGATGATATCTTCTTTTGTTTATGTGAGGTTTCTAGTAGAAAACACGAAGTATAAAAAATACATATATTTTTTCTGAGATTACATGATGAATATCAGATAGGATTGTACAGGTCTTCTAATGACGATGGCTTGATCGTTCTGCCAATGATGATGGCTAATTCAACTCTGCTACTACCATCTCGGTTACAAATCATAAAGGAAGCAGACAGTAAACAAAAAGCTCGAAACATATCGAAACATAACATAAACAGATGACATAGTTTACAAATCACGTTAGGCCATTTGAATTATAGGTCGCGGTAGTTTGTCTCAAGCAGGAAGCTTGGACTAATGTTTTCAAACAAATGAATGACCAAAGGTGACGGCATCGTCTCTGGTCTGATCACATTCCTGCAAGCAATCTGGTTGACCTCATAGTTTTAGTTTTTTATATATGTGGAATAACATTCCATATTTTTATTATGTAACACTTACATTGTGATTGTCAGGTCCCCTATATGCATATAGCTTTCCTTCTCTGTCTCCATAATTTATTGATTCAAATTCATCAGAGTTAAATACCATCCTATTTACCTCTGCCCACAATCATATACTTTGTTAAGGTCTCTTTGAAGCGCGTTCCTATCTTCATCACAAGTAATTTCTCTTCTTATGCTTTGTCATCGGCGAAACTACTCACTGCCGAGTCCCTAACATTACTGTCTATGTCTGCAATCATAATAACAAACGTAATACAGCTAGCACCGTACCTTGTGGCACACCGGAAATTACCTTAGCTTCATCCGATTTCTCATTGTTTGCAATAACTATCTGTTTTTCTGTGTGTAAAAATTCTTTTAACCATCTTCCTACTTTATCCACTATATTATGTTTTCTAATTTTCTTTGCTAATATATTATGGTCTACCTTGTCAAAAGCTATTGCATAGTCTAGATAACCACATCTTGTTTCATTTCCGCTTTTCATATTTTTGTATATGTTTCTCACGGTGGGCTAACAGTTTGGGTTTGTGTACTTTTTCCGGGTACGAAACCATGTTGTCCTATATTAAACAGATTATTTTTTTTATTAAATGTTTCATAATATTTTTTCTTCATTACCCTTTCAATGTACTTTCATAATATATGATGTTAGACTCACAGGCCCTATAATTACTTGCCTCTAGTCTTGATCCCTTTTGGAAGTAGGGGTGGGTAATATATGCTAATTGTGCTCATCATAAATCTTGCCTGTATCTACACTTTGTCTTAATAATATTGCAAGCGGCTTTGCGGTAGAATGAACTACTTTCTTTAACAAAATAGCAGGGACATCATCAGGCCCTGCAGCAGCTCCATTTTTAATTTCATTAATAGCCTGCACAATATCAGCTTCATTAATATCTATGTGTGCTAAATATTCACTATTTTCGTCCCTTACCTTCTGTATCATTATCTTCATTATCAATTCTAGGGGTGAATTCTCTCTTATATCGTTCTGCCAATATGTTGCATATTTCCTTTTTTTCATTCGTTAATCTCCCTTTAATTCTTAGAGGGCCTATTTCTATTCTCTTTATTCATCTTTTTCGGATACGCGTACAATAGTTTGGTGTTTTGCTTGATATTTACTAGGTTTTTTTTTTTTTCCAAGTCCATTTTTTTCATTTTCTTTTGATTGTATAATCTTTTGTTCTGCATTTTCTATCTTACTTTTAGTTTGATCACTTTCCATGCATTTTTTCTTTTGCAAGACCTTTTTTCCACTTTCTGATTTTCTGGAACAAGATCCTTCTGTCTCTTGGTATGCATGACTGATGTTTACTTTTCTTCTTCGGTATATATTATCCACTATTTTCTCTAGTATTTTATATATATCTCCGTATTTACCCTTATACCATCACTTACGAAAATGTTATCCCAATCTTTGTTTAATTCTTCATTTATTTCTGACCATTTCATATATTTACCGTAAAAGTTGTATTTTCCATATCCTTCCCACTTTTTCATTTTCTCGGTTTTCACTTGCTTTGGAATGAACTGTTAATTCTATGACATGATGGTCTGAATACTCGCATTTATAAACTATTATTTCTTTAACATAATTCACCTCGTTCACAAATACTAGGTCTAAAATCATTTTCCTTTCTTGTTGGCAGGTGATTTATTTGTTGAATGTTATTCTAGTAGCATATCTAATAGCTTTTCGAATTGCCTCTTATCTTCTGCACTACTATTTCTCTCTTTTTTATATGTATTAAATACAACCACAATCTCCTATTCATTCTTTCCAGTCTACGAAAGGAAGTTAGTCTCCAGATAGGAGAATAGTCCAGTCCTTGTGATTTCTACTTATATAATTTTTTTCTATTATTATGTTAAACTCTTTAGTATTAGAGGTCTATATATACTATGTTCATTAATTTTTTCAATTATTCAAATTCAAAAAACCGCAATTAGTTCACATTCTGAGTTACTATAATTCTCATATATTTTTCCTTGTATTTTGTCTTTCCCATATATTGCGGTTCCCCCTTGATTCCTATTTTTTCTATCTGATCTATAAGTTTGGAACCCTTTTATTGGGAATACCAGGTTTCACTTATATTCATATTATATCTATTTTCTTTCCAATTTGGGTTAGTTCTTCTAAGTACTCTATTTTTCTTTTTTGAGTTACTCGTAACTAAACCCTGCGCATTCATCACCATGAAGGTTTGCGTGTTTTCTCCTTCGTTTAATATGGGTAATAATAAGGATTTTCCCATGTCTCTTTCCTGTTCTGGTATGATGTTTCTTTTCTTCATTTCCAGAAATTCTTATATCAAAAAATCCAACTTTTCCATAATATTTAATCTTCCTTCATCATGATTATTCATTTTGTGTCTGAATCTGCAATTTTCTCCGTATCTGCAATATCCTCTTGCATAATAAATACAGTTTTTATCTCTCGAGATGAATCTTGGAGCTGATGCTTGGAAATTTTTTTCTGACACTCATATTGCGGTGCTGGCTTGCTTTTTTCTTTCACTTGATATTCTTTGTTTCTGTCTTTATTTGTTTCTTTCTTATTTTGGATTTTATTATTTGATTGATTATTTATTTGATTTTGATTCATGGCTACAGAGTGGATATATTTACATTTTTTCGAACTTACATCCTTTTCCTTCTTTTAGGTTTTTGCATATTTTTGGATGTAGATCTCTGCAATCATCATCATAGCCGTCTATATATGCACATTTACCATAGATTTCCTAGTTGTGACATACCTTGGGATGCTTGTAGTAACATCTTTCTACGAATCTGCAATTCCCTCTTTTCAAAAGGTTGCAGACTTTGTCTTTTTTGTCTATTTTTTTCCTCTTTCCCATCATCGTGCAGATCTGGGTAGAGCCTCTTCAGGATTTTCTTTTGTGTTGTCATGTCATAATTTATTTCTTCGTATGTATTGCTGCTTGATTGCCTTATATGTAGTATCAATGAGTATCTCTGCATTCATACTTTTATCTTGTTCTTTGTTTTCTTTTTTTTCTGTCATTTCAGTTTTGTTTACTTCTCTTCCGTTTTCCTCTCCTTCTTCTTCCTCTTCCTCTTATTCTCCATCCTCAACTATTTGTACATTTGAAGTGTTTACATAATAAAAATATGGAATGTTAGTCCATATATATAAAAGTCTAAAACTAAAGAGGTCAACCAGATTGCTTGCAGGAATGTGATCAGACTAGAGACGCTAAAGATAATACCGACTTCGTAAGTGATCTACAAAACCCCAGACACTCCATTGAAGATGGAAGTGCAATACCAACCGACTTAGCGTATGGATTATCGCTAGTCTAACATTACCTCATAGGGCGCCTTATCATACAAGGCACAAACCCTAATATTGGTGGCCAGCGGACCAGAAGAACTCTACAACGTCCTACGAAGAAAAAACAGAATAATAAATCATGAAGTCAACGACGACGAAAGCAGCAGATTCTTCAAGCAACCTAGTATCATCATTCAGTGAGCGACTTCAGAAAACAACAAGATTCGTCAAGCAACTTAGTATCATCGTTAGTGAATAACTTCAAGAAACAAAACCGACGTGTCCTTTTCCTACGGCAACGGAAGCTTCGTCTCTCATTAGAA
This sequence comes from Macrobrachium nipponense, assembly GCF_015104395.2. Taxonomy (NCBI): domain Eukaryota; kingdom Metazoa; phylum Arthropoda; class Malacostraca; order Decapoda; family Palaemonidae; genus Macrobrachium; species Macrobrachium nipponense. Next base: position 28,662,359 of record NC_061098.1, on the reverse strand, counting down.
TCATTCAAGAAAACATCGTTAGTGAGCGTTTCGGCACTGCAAGAAACAAACCGAACGCGTCTGCAGCATCGGATTTTCAAGGGCTCGATCATCGAAACAACGCGCACGGGGGAAACTGAAGCAAACCAGGTCATCCGCTAAATAGAGAAGGAGGACCAAGGACCGTGTGTCGTTATCGGAACACCGTGACTTCCCACAAAAGCAAGCTAAGTACAATTTTTTATTCATTTGGAGTAACTTTGAGTGTTTCCTTTGCAGGTCGAATTTCGTTATTCCTGTGGCTGAAGTTACGAGACATTCTTAATCTTACTTTTTTACAGAAATTATCTACATCATTGAGATTTCGCTACTGCGAGTTTCTTTATCTTTGAGTGTCTGTTTCCAGAAGTTCTACTGAAATATCATAATCATATACTATGTTAATTTTATCATTTTGGGTGATATTAATCCCTTACGTAACAAATCATATTAAACAGTGAATATGCGTTTACGCAGTGGACGTCTGTATTTATACAGATGCATGGATAGGGTCGTTAAGCACCTGTAGTGATTAGAAAACACAAAACAGTGGAACACCCGTGAACAAATCTAGATACATTAGAGGTAACACTATTTCGGGCCATGACAATAAATGTTCCTTTGCAAAGTCCCGATCGCAGTTTTAGCCTTGAGTTTTTTGAGTTATATAAAATATCGAACCTCAATGACTCAACTTAACTTAAAAAATATGGCTGGATTGCAAGGAATAACATGTCTGTAAAAAACTTTCATCAGGCTAAATGCGCTGACCAGGATCCCTCACTATTTTCAAATTTTAGCAAAGAATGAAGTACAAACATTAATATTGAATACAGTAGAGATAACTTGTCTTATTAGTAATCGCTCAGTTCCTAATAGTTCATCATTCATTGCTTTATACGTAACCAGCAACATAATGCTAAAAACACACAATACGTTGCCGATGGTAATAAAGAGAAGGATCCTAATTATTACAAAAAAGAAATAGAAACAGTAGCCGTTCAGAATCAAACAAGCAAACTCGGTTTACGTGATCACCTAGTCAAGCGGTCAAGGTCAGTCAAAAAAAAACTGCCGAAGTGTTCAAAGCAAAGCAAATTTCCACACAATAAGCGACTCTAGCAGAGTGGGGAAAAGCGATGTTGGTTCATACATACCGATATCTTTTTGAATTAAAAATGATTTTTCCAATGAAACACACCACCGTATAAAGTAATCAGAGCAGGTTTTCGTTTTTTTTTTTAATACATAAGTTATTATGAGTAGTGGTGGATTAAGCCGACTGTAACGCGCCGTAAAAAATTAGAATATCTTATTTATTCCTTTAGTACAATTAATTACCAGTATTTACGGACTCACCGTCTGTTGTTCGAACTTCCCTAATGAGAAGTCCGGATAAGCGAGCGTTTACAGATACCCTCTATAGTTATAAAAAACGTTGATCTGTATGTAGTGTATTGTAAGATCCATCTAGGGGTATACAAAATATTATCTTACATCCTGCAAAATAAGGCGTGTTTATCAAAGGAAACAATCCTATAAACCTTCAAACATATTAAAATCCGTTTGAACAAAATGAGAACAGTTAATCAAATAATACTTATATAAAGGAACTATACATTTGTCTCATAAATCGTAACATTGTTCAAATGAACCCAACAGAATTCTTCCACAACCACAGTCCGTACTTTGCACGCAAAATCTCGAGAAGCATGCACCCTCGAATGCCTTAGTGCGTGTAAAAAAGACTTTGCTGGGAAATGAAATTTTAATCTTCCCGACACTCTGAAATATAACGATTTCCGCGAACAAAGCCCTAAAAGTATACATATCGTGGATACGGAAGTTATAAATATCGCATTTTTTATTGTTTGCTAATTTTTTAATCACGCCCCCAACCAGTCGTGGATGAATCTCTCTGATAATCTATCTAAAGTAATATCCGTAAAGTCATTCAAGCAGAGGTGATTCAGCAGAATTTTTTTTTTATCTTCTACCTGAATACCAGGAAGTTTCTCCACTAGCGAGTGATCTCTGGAAAAACGGATGTAATTTAACACAAAACACGGTCTAAGGACAAACATAAAGCTATTTACGTACCTTCGTATAGATTCTCAATAAAATTTCAAAATAGAGATAAAAGACGAAGTTGAAAAATGTTAGTAATAGGAGTCATTAGGAAATCAAATAGCCCATATAATTTTTCCCTCAGACGTCATGCCATAAAAGATCGGACTTGGCGTATCTGCGTAGATTTCTGTCGCTTAAACAAGGAAACGACTTCCGATAGTTTCCAGTGCGATATACCGACGACATCTTATCTCTGTTAGGTTAGAATAAATTTTTTTCACCACTTGGACTTACTTAAAAGCTTTTACCAGATACCATTACTAAGAGATTGTACCTCATACTCCGTTTTCAGCACACTCAGGGACATTATCATTTTTTTACGTATGCCTCCGGCTTACGTTTTGCGCCCCAATTACAATATAGTGTTTGGAGACTTTTAGGGATAACCTACATGCCTATATGGATGATCTTGTAATCTTTTCTAATACCTTAGAAGTACATTCACATAAAGTAGAGCTAGTGCTACAGAGACAAAGACAAATAATCTCAGAGTAAATATCTAAATGTGAGTTTTTAAAAACGAACATGTTTATCTAGGTTTTATGTGTCTGGTCAAGGTCTTAAAAGTAGTCCATGGTAAGGTGTCGGCTATTCATAACTTTCCGGTACTTATTAACGTAAAAGGGGTTATACAGCACTTTTGCGCTGTAGTGGGTATTACAATCGTATGTAAATATGTAACTCTTCAATCATGACAGCTCTTTAACAGATCTTACGAAGAAGAGCGTAGATTTATTATGGTCTGAAAAGCATCAACAGGCGTTCGATATCTTAAAAGCGGAAAATGCAGCTTACCTAACTTAAAAATCCCTGATTTAATAAGGAATTTTTTTTTTTATCGCAACAGACGCCTCAGACCAAGGGTAAGAGGGATACTACTTCAGTAATATGATAAACAGTTCTTCCCTATAGCTTTTTATTCACGTAAACTAAAGCCCTCTGAAAGTAAATAGCAGTAATAGGCAAGGAAGGGCTAGGTATCTTTAACTCACTAGTACATTTTAAGTTCATAATCTATGGCTATCCTGATAAGTCCTTACTGAACATGAGTCCCTTTACCGAGTTTTTCAAAGGCTTTAATCCACAGTCCAAAAGGAACTCGGTGACAAATGATCATTCAGGTTATTGGAGCCAAGATAAGATATCTACCTGGGAAAGCAAATATCATAGCTGACGCATTATCCCGCAATCCCGCACCATACAGCAAAGAACCATTAATTGGACTAAATGATATAGAACATCCGTGCCTATTGTTGAAAACCGTATCTAAACAAGAAAATTCCTTAACCCAAGAGATCGCGAGCATTGAATATCTGGGTCGGAGCGCAGAACTGTTACAAACTGAACAAAGCAAGAGTCAACAGACATAACCAAAACAATAACCATTTCGAACGGAACAAACAGAGTCAGCAGCAATAAACATCAAACAATAAACATTTCGAAACGGAAACAGGGTCAGTGGCTAAGCAAAAACAATAAACACTTTTGAGCAGAAACCCTAAAGCAAAAGTACATTTAAAGTATGTGTATCAGAATAATGTAATCAAATGTAATTTATTATATGTAGGTCTGTGACGAGGAAAACCCGAAGAAACACAGCAGATGACTAACGACCAGGTAGTAATAATAATCTCTTTCATACCAATCGTCATAAACTGGTTGCATTCCGTCATCCAGGGTTCCATAGTATGTCACAGAGCCGAAATCACTATTTTACTGGCCTACAATGCTTACAGATATAAAAAGCACATAACTAATTGTAACATGTGTCATGAAAACAAGGGATACACTAAGACACCTGTCAGTTTAGGAGCCTATCCTGTGCCAAATCAATCCTTGAAAGAATATACGTAGAATTATTAACAGAATTACGAGTCTGACAGAGGGAATAAACACTTCTTAGTGTTAATAGTTCCTTGACACGTTATATAGAATTAATAGCACTAAAAACAACACCGAAATTGAGTGCGTTAGGAATATTTATGAGTGCTAAATCAGTAAATATGGAATTCAACACATAATAATCTGTGACTCGGGTGGTGTAAATCAATAATAATCTCCTTAACGTTGTGTGAATTCCTTTCCATTAAGAAAACCAATAATATATTTTTTATCACCCAGAGTCAATCGGTTTGGTAGAATAACGGATAATTAAATAGGAAGTGTCAATGTCTTACGAGTTACAACTCGTGATGTTGGATCCGAACTGGATTATAGCGGTTCTCGCGGTTTTAAATACCTTTATCATTGATATCTTGTATCTATAGAATTGATGCCGCAAGTATGCCTTATACGGTACGCCGCTAGAACACTTTTCCACTATTCAAGTCAACCATTAATTTATCAAAGTATATACATATAAATAAATTAAATATAAAAAAATAAAATAAATATGGATACAAGTGGAGTCATATAATACACTCCGTAAGAAGTCGGAAGGGTTACAAATTATAATAAAAAAGGAATCACGATAATATCAATAAGCAAAACGTAACCATTAAATATCCAAATATATATGCGTAAAGATTTGAACTCTACTTAACGCTTTAGTAATGACAAATAAGCTAAAAGTTCAAACACATATCAAAACCTACTGACATATTGTCTGTCCGGTGATTTATATTCGTAGTCAATGAAAAAAAAAATTAAATAAATAAAATAAATAAATAAACTAATAATAAATAAATAAATAAAATAAAATAAAAGAGATTTTAAAGTCAGGAAGTCTAGAAGTGAAAATGTTATCTATGAAATAATCCTATATGAATCTTATACAGGCTAATAATATATATAGAATTTGTATGGAAACCTTTTCATAATAGTTTGAATAAGGAATATTTATTTAACATATGCCAACATGAAACTAATATATTGTTCAATTTTGGTACTGTTGTTTTTTTTTTTTTTCAGACATTCTTCTCATGCGGGTGGAGAATTAAAACACTAAAAATATCATTTGAAAATACTAAAGTCGTATCTCTTACAGCAAGTAACGTAACTCTTAGCTGGCTGAGAGCAATCTCCTGCCAAGTGCGACGTCATCATTGCCGTATCAGCATTTGTTCCTTTTAACCTCAATAATCTGCTTACACAAGGCTTCATCTGTGTGTCGTCTCTGCTTGCAAAAGCAGATTGACTGGAGAAAGGTTAATGCTTAGCCCGAACTTCTCATGGGCAAGGCAGACATTAGGTACAGGTGTCTATCGTATGCGCATGCAACTTGTAATCATTTTAAAATTAATGAACAAAAATAAGCAAATGAATTTCTATAACAACAAAATGAATTAATTTTTTTTTCTGAACCTCATAGACATTTAGAAGTATCAAGATATGTATATATGAAATATTACTTGCAACATAGCCTATTACAATTCAAGTAAAACATTCATGGGGCCAAAATGTCACATTTTCTTGAAAACCCAAAGTTTATATAGAAATTAGTTTACATAGTGGGTTTTTCGTTGCATCTCCTACCTATTAATAATGTTTTAAAAGTTAACATCAGAGGATGCGCACGAGAAAATTGAATATGAAACATTTTGTTAAGGCACATAGAATCATGATTAATCTTCTCTTTGACTCTTATGTTGCCTGGCAATCTTACAAATAGCTCCGTTTTCCACTTCTTGTCTAGTAATTTACTACCAGTAATATCGAATTTTCTTTGGGATTTGTATTGATATCTGTTTATTTGTTATAATTATGGATATTTTTACAGTCATCATAGACCTGGATAGGTTCACTCATTGTTAATGCCATGGATAAAAAAGTTTGTACAGCGGACTCTTTGAATTCCGAAATATCAGCGAATTCATGTGGGTTAAGTCTGGTCTAAATGGCTCTCTTCCCTCCCCTGTATTTGGATGTCGTCTGAATTTACTTTGCCCTTGTGACAAGTATAATTTCACTTGCAGGCTGATTAATGGAACCGGTTACAGTATCCTGCAGTACGAGAGTTTTCACATAGCAACTTCAAAAAAATCGTTCTATCGCAGCGGACGACTACAGTCAAGTAACCAACCGCCTACAATGTGAAAGGAATTTCATGGACTTCTTCGACCGACACCGTATCTCGTCGTTAATCTCGTTTTAATGCGGAACGCTCCAGCGGCTGTCGGAATTCGACTACAAAAAGGGACATACTTCCGACAATTACGACCCGAAGGATATTCAACTCTCACTTTGCTGCGAAGGACTCGTGCTGGGATGATCTATTCATCGCGAACGGAATCGTGTAGCTTAGGATGCAGAGAATAAGTATGAGCGCAAAATAGAACGTTGGACCCGCCCAGGCACAAATTTTCCCCTTGTTTTAACCATTGAAAAAGGCCGTTTCAATTGGCTAAAGGTGGTTGTCTGGAACTGTGTAATGGACGAAAGTTGTTCGAAAGCTAGTTAAAAGTGAAGTAGTATAACCTCGGTATATCCTATATATATAAAGTATCATGTATCCTATATATATAGTACATGTATCCATAAATATATTGATCATAAATAAACAGAGTTGAAATATATCTTTGCGTGTACGCAATAGGAATCTCTTATATAAATGATCATAAATAACAGAATCTAAATATTAAATCTTTGCGTGTACGCAATAGGAATCTATTTAAAGTGCACATATATTAATCATAATTATATGAATCCATATACATATGTATAAACAAATCAGGTAGCCTATAATCAATCTGTTACCTTTTATCTTACCAGTAATCTGCAGTTATATATGAGTTAGTATATTGATTAATGAATCAGATATATAACATTTAGCATGAAAATCAACGAATCAATCAGCATAAACATTAATAATGTTATCAATTCATATATGAAAATTTTTTTTCAGTTAAAATATGATTTTTATCATGTTAATCTTCATTCTATGCAATTATCAGAGTACATAGTATTTCTGTAGCATAAGTATCTTAAAGAGATGAAGTGAAAAACTGTATCATTATATGTCACGTGATCACTATTATTTACCAATATCATTGTTTTTGATATTTTATTACTTGAATCAATTCATGTACACCATGAATTTTTATTTACTATATATATATATATTCACATAGTGTCTGTATCACATCCTATAAGTCAGATGCAAGTCAAGTTTGAGTAATATTCAGTAGTTGGTTTTGGTAGCTGACCGAGCTAATGTAAGTGTTTACATAATAAAAAATATGGAATGTTAGTCCATATATATAAAAGTCTAAAACTAAGAGGTCAACCAGATTGCTTGCAGGAATGTGATCAGACTAGAGACGCTAAAGATGACGTATACAAGTATGTAGGCTAAGTTGACATGCCGTCACCTGTAGTCATTCAATTGTTTATAAACATTAGTCCAAGCTCCCTGCTTGAGACAACTACCGCCTACGTGATCTGTAGCGTGTCTCATTTGATTGTGTGTTCGTATGAAAACTATGTCTTGTAATTGTATGTTCATATGTTCGAACTACTGTTCTTGTTAACTACTGCTGTTCTTGTCATAACTTGTAACAGAGATGGTAGACAGGCAGAAAAGAGTTAGTGATCGTCATTAGAAGACCTGTACCTCTTTACCTAAGCTTTATCATGTAGAGGAATAGGATTAGCCATCATCATTGGCAGAAGCGATCAAGCTATCGTTATTAGAAGACTTGTACAATCATACCTGATCTTCACCATGTAAAACTTCAGAAAATATATAATTTTTATACTTAGTGTTTTCTACAAGAACCTCACCGAACCATGAGTTTAACACATCGTCGTAAAGATAATAACCGACTTCGTAAGTGATCTACAAAACCCCAGACACTCCATTGAAATATGGAAGTGCAATACCAACCGACTTTGCGTATAGATTATCGCTAGTCTAACATTACCTCATAGGGCGCCTTATCATACAAGGCACAAGCCCTAATACATTCAGTCTTGATTTAATAACTTTGTCTATCCATGAGA
>NC_061098.1:28634271-28646771 GCF_015104395.2 Macrobrachium nipponense | reverse complement strand
TAAAGATTGATATAGTGACAAGATTAATTAGTGTCGAGCGGTAAGGATAGGAAGAGAAAGACAGCAAAGAAATGGTGATTAGCGGACGTGAATACGAGACACGAATGACAGTTAGACAGCGGCGCGAAACAGAACCAAAGTTTAGTGTCGGCATAAGAGATTTCAATCCATTCACGCCACTCGAAAAAGAAAGTTCTCCCCAAAGACAGTTATCAGTGCTTCCCCAAATACAAGGACAGTTGCCGAGTTGTAACAATAAAAGCGCTCCAAAAAAAAAGCCACCCACACTGCGAAGAAAAGCTCCACTCCGAAGAACAAGAACAGTCGTTCCACTAGAAGAACAAGATGTCGAAGGCATAAGGCAAATATCAGAGGAAAGAAAACAACAATCCCGAAAACGCATCAGTCAACGCAATCCTGCTCGCGAGAAAGAAGAGAGAGAGAGAGGTCCCCCTTTCCCGAAGAGAAGAAGAGAGAGAGAGAGAGGGGGAACCAACACATCATTCAACGCGCTGTAGGCGAACGCAAGCAGTCCAGACGTAACCCCGGATGTCGAAGACGACGAAAGAAGTTAAGTCCAAATAAATGTCCCCACACTTACATAACATTAAACTTTATTAAAAGTAAATTACGCGATTAACATTTCAGTTAGACAATTTCTGGTATTTCAAGATTAAAAGATTTTCACTGAACTTTTTTTTTTTGAACGAAACTCTACGATATTTCTTTATTTTACTAATTATAAACTAATCAGCTACTAAGACCTTTTCCCGAACATTTGTATTTTACTAACCAATAACTTTAAATGTTAATTTTAATTTTGATTGTGTCATTTTATATGTTACTTTTTGTGATTTTAGTTGTTTTTTTGTGATTTCTTATACTTTGATTTTTTTTTGTTCTTTTAGTATTTGCTTTTTTACTTGTTACGTCGAGTGAACGTTTACCCCCTTGTTTTTTTATTTGTTTGTTTAGGATAACAAGGGTAATTCACGGGAGGTCTCTCGTTAGCGTACACTTTACGGTCAGTTCCAGTATTGTTTTACCAGACTATTAAGAGGGTTTTTGTTGTTATTTAAGAATCGCTTACCGGTAACGTAAGACTTTGAGAATATTTCTGGGGAAAATTCTTTTATTTTTTTTTTTGTGATCGAATACTTTAGTAAAAACAGTTTTATTGTTATTATTATTTTCTTTTTGGGATATTACTGTCATAACTTTGATACTTTTAATGATACTCAGTACTTAAGAAAATTTCCATTAACGAGTCGATGGTCAAAGGGAGACCGACTCCTTATCAGAACGTAAGAACGCCTGTGCTCACGAGAAGTCAAACAAGGAAAATAACCATGCCGGAAGGTACACAGTCCGCGAATTCGAACGCAGCAGTAATGGGAACACATAAGGGACATGTAATTAATCACATAGCTAAATTTTGCGGAAGAAAGGATGGTCAGTTAGCTTGTAACTTAAGAACTGGATAGAGCAAGTGGAGACGCGCCTAGACAGCATAACGGGACAGACAGAGAAAGCTTATTGAGCCAAGAGTTATCTTGATTTGGAAGCCGGAGGAGACTTAGAACGATACGTCCACTCCGAGACTTACCGAGATCTTAAGAATTGGGAAGTACGTTAGTTGGCGATTATGTTTTCACTTCTGTTTTGAACGTGATGGAGCCTTTACAGGTGTTAACTTGACCGAACGATGCACTTCATTTAAACGTGTGAACCATCAGAAACCGTTATGAGATGTCTCTCTCTCTCTCTCTCCTCTCTCTCTCTTCTCTCTCTCTCTACAAAGAGGAGGGGAGAAAGTAAGTGTAGAAGTTCCCTGTCAGTGGAACGCTGTTCAGTCTTTCCCCATCAACCCTTCATATGGAAAATATGGCACTTTGGAATAACGAAACCGATATTGGATAAACAATTCTAGCCCTCCAGCCATCGTTTCTTTTCCTTACAGATCAGCAGAACTCCGAACAACCCGAAGAACAGTGATGTAAATAAAAATCCTCTCTCTCTCTCTCTCTCTCTCTCTCTCTCTCTCTCTCTCTCTCTCTCTTCTCTCTCTCTCTCATCTTTTTCTCTCTCTCTCTTGAAACGAAGTCTCATCGGAAAAATCCGTGTTGATTTTAACATATGGTCGTAATAGATTTGGAAACGGACGTCGATGAAAACTAGGTAATAAAAACGGGAGATCCTGTAGCCCCCCAAACCGCCCCCCTCCCCAAGCTCCCTCTCTCTCTCCCCCATGGAGATGAAGGGTGGGGGGGAGATAGGCCATCCCCAGTGGGCCTTGCTTTGTTCTTTACCGATGTTTCTGGGGCAATAAAGTTAAAGGGGCCTCCAACGTGAACTAAGGACAGGATCCCCCTACCCCAACTCTCTCTCCTCTCTCTCTCTCTCTCCTCTCTCCTCTCTCTCTCGTATATATATATTGCTGTTGGGAATTTTCTTTTTTGCTATTTGTTCCTAACATGTCGTAGATGTTTTACCGGAATATATAGATATAGTTTTTCCCCAACAACAAAAAGTAAAGTTTTTTTAATTGGTTTATTTTAGTCACCCGGGATATGGAATATAAAAGCTTTTTTTTCTTTCATTCCCAATGCAACACTTGAGTATACGTAGGAAGAAAGAATTCTGTAATAATTTTAGATTGCCTTCATGAAGGTGTACTTATAAACCTAATCAGGCACACTGACACTGTATGTCACTAATTACCGTTCGCGGTATTTACACATTTTCTTTTATTTTTCCCCCTCTGATGTGTAACGTATTCTCTGACAATCATAACTATAATGGGCGTAATGTCTGTCTGTCTGTCTGTCTGTCATTCAATCACGGCCAAACGGCTGGTCAGATGGGCATGAAACTTGGCAGGGTTATGGTGGGGACCCCTAAGATGGTTTGTAATGGGTTTTCATCCAACTTACCCCCCTCCTTTGCAGGGGGTGGGGGTGAGAAGGGATTCCCTGAAACGGAGCTGTTTCTGGCCGTGAAACGAGGCTGGTTATTCTCATAGACCTAGTTACTTTACGATTTTTCATACATAATTTCTATACAACTTCCCCGGAGAAAGTCACGAATATTTCAGCTCGGACACAATAGAAGATGAAAATTATCATCAATATCTGCAAGATTTTTTGAATAACTTAATCCATCGGGACTGCCAGTGCACAAAATAACGTTGAAGAAGTACTGCCCGGTAATGTTGCTTCGGAATTTCGATCTTGCCAATGGACATTGCAACGGAACGAGGTACACCGTTATGGAGCTAAACTCCCGCGTCATCGAAGCAGTGATAGCAACAGGCCCTCACACTGGCAAATTGCCTTCATGAAGGTGTACTTATAACCTAATCAGGCACACGTGACACTGTATGTCACTAATTACCGTTTCGCGGTATTTACACATTTTCTTTTATTTTTCCCCCCTCTCTGATGTGTAACGTATTCTCTGACAATCATACTATAATGGGCGTAATGTCTGTTTGTCTGTCTGTCTGTTATTCAATCACGGCCGAAAAACGGCTGGTCAGATGGGCATGAAACTTGGCAGGGTTATGGTGGGGACCCCTAAGATGGTTTGTAATGGGTTTTCATCCAAACTTACCCCCCTCCTTTGCAGGGGGGTGGGGGTGAGAAGGGATTCCCTGAACGGAAGCTGTTTCTGGCCGTGAAAACGAGGCTGGTTATCTCATAGACCTAGTTACTTTACGATTTTTCATACATAATTTCTATACAACTTCCCCGGAGAAAGTCACGAATATTTCAGCTCGACACAATAGAAGATGAAAATTATCATCATATCCGCAAGATTTTTTTGAATAACTTAAATCCATCGGACTGCCAGTGCAACAAAAAATAACGTTTGAAGAAGTACTCTGCCCGGTAATGTTGCTTCGGAATTTCGATCTTGCCAATGGACATTGCAACGGAACCGAGGTACACCGTTATGGAGCTAAACTCCCGCGTCATCGAAGCAGTGATAGCAACAGGCCCTCACACTGGCAAATGTCTGTTCATCCCCCTGATTCCTCTGATGCCTTCGGACAACCAGTTTCCGTTCCAGTTACGGCGCAGGCAGTTTTTCCCATCAACCTGGCCGCCTCATTCACTGCAAACAAGTCGCAGGGCCAGACTTTGGATTGTGTTGGTGTGTTTCTGCCGTCACCCCGTGTTCACGCATGGCCAACTGTATGTGGGCGATGAGCAGAGCAACTGACTCTGCCCACTTGAAATTAAGTTGTGGACAACTGATAATATTGTGTACAAAGAGGTTCTGTAGTAGGTATGTATAAAAATCGCCCTTATTTTAATATTGCTGAACAAATAGTACATATAAATTTTTCACTTATACACCCGAATTTTATCACCCATCGTAGATGGGTCAGTTTTGCTTTCTATTTAATTCAAGTAACGTACAGGGTGTCCATAAAGTTCCCAGTATCATTCTGTACAATAAATACTTGTAACGTACTGGAACTTTATGGACACCCTGTATTTTCATAAAAAAAAGAAGTCATGGCCACACTCATCCATTAATACTGAACATTCATTTACTTAACTCTTCTGCAATTGTTATTTGCGTTTAGAAAAAGGTTACATACTGTGAGGAGTATGTATGGTTGTGTGTCCATCACAGCATTTCACTATAATTGCTATCTATAAATATGGGTTGTGCATTTGTGCCAATATGCGTCCCTGAGAATAATTTGCATACGTGTTTTGCGTGAATTTTATACAGAAATAACTTGCGTATGCCTGTATTTTTATTCTAGAAGGTTCTAAAATGATTAAAAATTGGGGATTTATTTAAGAAAACTAAAAATAAAAATGTCTACAGCTTCTTGGAGAGTATTTCAGTCAAAACAAATAGCAAAGATAAGCAAATTATTACCTAGGCTTATATGTGTACAAAGGCTTGAGCATTATAATTCATCGTAGCCCAATCTCCGTATCCTGTTTGAAAAGTTTTAACCAGACCACTGAGCTGATTAACAACTCTCCTAGGGCTGGCCCGAAGGATCAGAATTTTGTTTGTTACGTGGCTAGGAACCAGTTGGTTACTTAGCAGCGGAACCTTTAGCTTATTGTGGGATCCAAACCATCGGGAAAATGCGTACCCTGGTACCCTGTAAATAAATTCAGCAGATGGCGATGGTGGTGAGAGAATGAGGGAGTTTCGGTGGGTAGATTTCCATAAAATGAAAGATAAGGGTTTCTCGATACTGAATTAATTGAGGAATATTGAAGAGGATTTACGAACCACTGACCTCCCCGCTCCTTACCCACAGCCCCCTCCCCCCACCCCTGCCCCCGTCCCTCCCCCCTCCTCCCCGCCTGCTCGCAATATGGGAGAACTTCTCTATTATTGATATATTTAAAATCGTAATTTTTTTTCGGTTCAGAGAGTTGAACGATGAATTTAACTAAGAGCTCTGTTAATTTCCCTTTTATTTTATAATAAACTTCAACCTCATTAAAGATCTCCGGTATAAATATTACAGTTCTGTCATACCGAGAGATTTTTAGAAGTTTCTTTAGACATTAATGCAGACTTAATTGAGGTACAAAACTTCAGTAATTTTGAGTGAGTGGTCATAGAGGAAGTTAACTCTCTCTCTCTCTCTCTCTCTCTCTCTAGGAAAAGGTGTTCTAACCATTTCATCTTGAACTATAGCCCGTACGGGGGTAGGGCAGGCAGTACATCTCATGCGGTGCCTTGAAGGCATTACTAAAGGTTCTTTGCAGCTTAAATTAATTTTCATTAATGAATACTGTGGCATTGTGGATAAATGAAGACTGGAGATGAAGGCAATATCCCAACCCCCAAGAATACCGTGAATCTGTTATGAATCACTTGTCATTTTAAATCCCTCCCAGTGAATCATAAGCTTGATAACTGCGTCTGCCTTTGTAATCTCTCCCTTTGTTACTCTGATGCGCTGAGTCAGGGCGCCCCCGAGGTGTAAATGAGTTTAATTCAAATAGCCCTGATTGTTTGATCCGTGATGTGCTTTGCTTGCCATGAGAGGATTCCTTGTTTATTTTACTTATTTATTATTATTTTTTTACTTCAGTCGTTTGTCTCAGCTTTTATGAAGATGTTATAAAAACTCAAAAGTTCAAGTGATTTACAACACCTTGTTGTTGTTGTTGTTGAAGGTATATCATAGGAGATTGGCACAAGAGGTTTTTTATAACTGGCCAAGCTAGATTTATGAATGGCAAAAAAATATATGACAATGGTTGACAACACCTTGGGGAAGAGTAGTAGTAGTAGTAGTCGTAGTAGTTGTAGTAGTTGTAGTTGCTTTTTGTTGTTGTTGCTGAAGGTATATCATAGGAGATTGGCACAAGAGGTTATTTTTTTTTAACTGGCTAAGCGAGATATATGAATGGAAAAAAAATAAAATGACAATGATTTCATTATATTTATACCGACAGGCGATAGGTTTTTGTAACCCCGTTTGTGTGTGTGCGAGAGAGAGAGTAGAGAGAGAGAGAGAGAGAGAGAGAGAGAGAGAGAGAGAGAGAGAGAATTCCAGTTCGGTGTATTATGGCTACAGAAGAGAGTAAATAAATTTCTCCAGAATTCCCTAAATCTTAGAAAATTTACTGAATAAAAATATTCTTTAACGAAAGAGATTACATGATATTCATGATGAATAGCCCGTCCATGAATACGGTGATGATAATGTATGCATTAATTAGTTGTATGGACACAATCATTTCATCGCAATTCAGAATGGGAGTTATTTGATCAAATGGATGTACGTTGAAATGAAAGTGTATTTTGAATTTCAAATTATTTGGTCAAATGGATGTACGTTGAAATAAAGTATTTTTTAAATTAAAAAAATTACTTGGTCAAATGAATGTAAGTGAAATGAAAGTATATTTTAAATTTAAACTTATTTGGTCAGTTGGATGTACGTGAAATGAAACGTATATTTCAATTTTAAAATTACTTGGTGAAATGGATGTTTACATGAAATGTAAGTATATTTTAAAATTAAAATTATTCGGTAGTCAAATTGATGTACGTGAAATGAAAGCATATTTTAAAATTTTAAAATTATTGGGTGAAATGGATGTACGTGAAATGTAAGTATATTTGAAATGTAAAATTATTTGGCCAAATGGAGGTACGTGAAATGAAAGTTTTATTTCAATTTTGAATAATTTGGGTGAATCGATGTACGTGAAATGAAAGTATATTTTCAATTTAGGAAAGTATATTATATATATTTATGAAAATATATTTTAAATTTTAAAGGCTAAAATTTTTTTATCTTTAAGCAGATAATCAGCATCACTGAAAACAAGATACCTGTCAATCATTTTGATGATTAAAAAAAAAAAGCTCGGTTGGGTCACAGATAACTAGATGATTAGGCCTTGCTAACAAATTCTCTCTCTCTCTCTCTCTCTCTCTCTCTCTCTCTCTCTCTCTCTCTCTCTCTCTCTCTCGAACTAATTGGTTGTGCCACAAATACTAATGGGAAAACTGTTTCATTTCTTAATATCTTTATACTCTTAAAATACATTTAATGGAAACTACTTTCAATAGAAACTCTATTTAAAAAAAAAATCATCTTGTATCATAATGAGAAACTGGTGAACGATTTAAAATTCATCGGAATAAAAGTTGAATAAAAAGTAATGTCGATTAAGCGTTGGAAAAAAATCCACCCTTTATTAAATTCACAAGGGATGGTTGGCACGAGAAAAGGATTTGAAATATTAAAAAAAATTGAAATGCTTCCCGAAAGGAAGTAGCTTAACGTACTTTCTAAAGGAGGGGGAAGATTACCCGTGTGACTTCATGAAAGAAAGTACCTTTTTTTTTAGTAAAGGAGCTTCATTGGGGAAAGTATAGTAGATATTTTTATTTGTCACAAAGAAAATATTTTTAGAGGCTGGATTCAATAAAAGGTAAATAAGAAATATATATTTGATGAGTACTTGTTTTTTAGGAAAGGAATTTTTTCATGGGGAAAGTATAGAAGGCGTTTGAAGGGAAATTTCTTTTTGTCTCAAAAATATGTTCACGAAGAAATATATATTTATTTTTTAAAGGAGTTTGGTATACATCAAGTTAAGCTTGGAGGGTTTTTTATTTTTATAATTAGGCACTGAAATAGGATTTAAATAACATCAGGGGACAATAAAGTATTCTCGGTAGCACCAGAAATACTTGAATTACCTTATAGTCTATCTATGGATGCCTTATTACCATATTTCTACTCCAAAAATTCCCCCCTCACTTAGGCCTCTTTCTCTCTCTCTCTCTCTCTCTCTCTCTTCTCTCTCTCTCTCTCTCTCTTCCTCCTCTCTTAAAATATTTTTCTGTTAATTTTTCAGTCTCGTTATAGTCTCCTAATTTATTTTTTATTATTTTTTTTTTTCACATCCAAAACCAAAGAACATTTCCTGAATAAATATTCACCTTATTAAAGGAACTTATTTTTTTTCAACTCCTGCAAAAAAAAAAAAAAAAAAAAACAAAAAAAAAAAAAAAATCACGAAACTTTTTGTCATGGTATGATTTTTGTGATTTAATTTTTTTTAATCTTGTTTAAATGTTGAATAATACAACCGAAATTCTCAGGACCATTTCATTTTACTGTACCTTCCGTTCATATTTTTTCTTTACTCTCCCGAATAATTGACCCTCTCGAATAGTTGATTTCATTGCGCTATACTACGAGGGTGTTTCCTCCTGTTATACTTTCAAACCTTATACTGTCAATTTCCCCCTTTCAGCGCCGAATGACCTCATGAGGACCCACCGCTTGGCCTTTGGTCAAAATTCTGTATTCTGTTGTAGTCTCGCAAAACTTAATAAAAAAAAGAGAAAAATCCGCCACCGAATTCAATTCACTCAAAAGTTTGTAGATATCCTTGTTCCATGAAATAACGAGAACCTCCATAGCGGACGGAAACAGGTCCCTCATCATTCCCCCATGAAATGGAACAGCAAAGTGTAGCAATATCGCGGGAAATTATTGTCATTTGAAGACGTTACTGCGTGGAGAGCCATGAATATTTCAACCGTTCGGCCGTGGTTGCCGAATGACAATATTATTCTAAAATTTTTCTAAGTGCTGGCAGCATGATGACGGTCGTGTTCTCCGTAGTGCCTGTGTATGATGTATTATAGTTTCTGATGTTGAATGTATGTTGTTGTTCTTTGTAAATCGATTATAGCTGTGCGGTATTCGGGAATCAGCTGTATAGCTGCTGCTGTTGCTGCTAATGTGCCCAGAGAAAGACATATTGCAGTTGTTGCTTTTTCATATTTGGAAGAAAGTGGTGTTCGATTGAACGCAAGCTGAAGAGGTGACAGAGAATATTCTCTCTCTTCTCTCTCTCTCTCTCTCTCTCTCTCTCTCTCTCTCTCTCTCTCTCTCTCTCTCTCTCAGTTGTTGCTTTTTTTCATATTTGGAGAAAGTGTGGTGTTCGATTGAACGCAAGCTGTGAAGAGGTGACAGAGAAAAATTCTCTCTCTCTCTCTCTCTCTCTCTCTCTCTCTCTTCTCTCTCTCTCTCCTCTCTCTCTCTCTCTGAATAGTTTATACGTAGTGAAGAATTATGATCAAAAAAGAATTTTAATCCGAACGAGCTCTTCAAGAAAAGTCGCTTGGTTCCCTTACGACATTGCGTAAGCCATGATTCACGTCCTCCAGAACCTACTTAGTTATCAGTATTGGGTTTTAAGTTTAATTAAAGATTCCAGGAGATTAATCTCTTCATATATTCTCCGGCTATCCAGACCCTTCCAGTGAGATATTTCCTTGCAAAAAAAAAAAGAACTATATAAGTCTTCACTATATAAGAGAACTATATAACATCACTATGTTTTTTTTTTGAAGATCTGTAAAAGGTACCTGGGCAATCGAAATAGATGGGGAAGTGCAGGGTACGATTGGGCAAGAGATGCCCTGGGTATGAATCTAAATATCTCTTTTACTCTTTCTCTTTTTTTTTTCATTATTAATTCAGTCTTGTATTTTCATTCGCTTTCCTTCATCTTGCTATCCATCATTTATCAAAGAAAAAGACAGCCCTCTCTCTCTCTCTCTCTCTCTCTCTCTCTCTCTCTCTCTCTCTCTCTCTGTGGCTAACATTACAACATTTATTATCATTCATGGGGTTCTGAAATGAATGAATATATTGAAAAGATTAACGTGTTAATACCTTCTAATGCCGTGCTGAGAATTACAATAAAATTATTAAAGCTTGGGATTTCAGTTCCTATTTTCGAAACAAGACCTTTACACATGATCGGTATTATTATAAAACTTCTGATATCGTCAATAAATAATCATCCTTATTCGTAAAGTCTTCTTTGCTATTTTATATTTGGGAGCCTTCCAAACGCTCGGAAATGCATGTGAAATCATCGAATATGCCGTTTCATTAAAAAAAAAATGTCATCGCTTCATTCCACCCCGAATGCCTGAATCACTAATGGCGTCACTGTTTGCAAGATATTTACATAATATTATGACCACTTCATTTAGATACAGACACTCCTTATTATCAGTATCCACATTATTCTCATTGCGCCACTCACCTATATCTCTACTCACTCTTGTGCTTACTTATTTTGCTCACATACACACACACACACACACACACTCACATAGTCGCATATCGTTCTCAGACCAGCTAAGTTAAACGAATTCCGCTCTGCTCAATGCTTGGAAGTGTGACCTATCAGGAAAACCCTTAAGATACTTTAGCTTCCATGGGGCGGTGGGGTTAGCAACCTCATTTCGTTAAAGACTTGATTGCAAGAAAACACAAGGTTATAATTGTATACATATATAAATTGCACATATATACATTGTATGTATATATATATATATATATATATAAACATATATATATATATATATATATATATACATATATATACATATATATAATAATTCTTTCATCTCTAAACCAAGCAACGAAAGCATATCTTATATATATATATATATATATATATACATAGGTATGTATATATATATATATAATATATATGCTTTCGTTGCTTGGTTTAGAGATGAAAGATTAGATTATTTTTTTATCTATTTTTTTCTCTTTTTAGGCCGTTATTGATTTCCTTCCGAATTCTTTTCCCTGAGCCAAAAAAATAAAAAATACCGGAATAGTACCACCTGAAAGTTTCCAGCTGTGGCATAGAGTGAAAATACGTTATAAAAGTCAGGTTACGGATTTTTTTCTGTATTCTGAATGTAGGTCATTGATATGTAACGAGGTGAATTGTTGTGTGTCGATGGATGCATTTATTTGTACGTAAAAGCTCTTCTATTCAGAACTATTTTTATTTATGATTTGAAAGATCTCAGGTTTATGGGTTTATTAAAGGATTTTCAGTTTTTTTTTTTTTTTTTTTTTTGCAAGATAATGAGAGTTTTTTGGGAAGTTTTTTATATCTATTTTTTTTTTCAAGAGGTTTTTTATGCAAGAATTTTTTTTTGGCATCAAGTTCTTTTTTTAAATATGATTTGAAAGATCTCAGGTTTAAGAAATGAAAGCATTTTCAGTTCTATTTTACTTTTTATTTTTGCTAGATACTGAAAGTTTTTCATTTTTTTTTTTTTCATTTACTTTTTGCGAGAGGTTTTTTTTATGCAAGAGGTTTTTTTTGGCATGAGGTTCTTTTTTTTAATATATGATTTGAAAGATCTCAGGTTATGAGATTAAAGCATTTTCCAGTTTTTTTTTTTTTTGCAAGGTAATGAGAATTCTTGGGGGAAGAAGTTTTTTATATTTTTATTTATTTTTTCAAGAAGTTAGTTTTTGCAAGAGGTTTTCTTTGGCATGAGTTTCTTTTATTTAATTTATATATTGAAAGATCTCAGGTTTATGAGATTATTAAAAGCATTTTCAGTTATTTTTTTTTTTTGTAAGATAATGATTTTATTTGGAAGTTTTTTTTTTTCATTTTTTTTTTTTTTTTTATTTTGCAAGAGGTTTTTTTTGTTTTTGGAAAGAGGATTTTTTTTATTATTGTTTGTTTATTTTATTATTTTTTTTTTGCAAGATAATGAGAATTTATTTGGGGGGAATTTTTTATATTTTTATTTATTTATTTATTTTGCGAGAGTTTTTTTAAGAGAATTTGGGTGGGACTTTCTCGCTGGCAAAGCTCGTGCGAAAGTGAGTTTGACGAGAAACTTAGTTCTCTTCAACCAGTTTTAGCGTAGGAGACTTCGTCTTTGTAGATGATGGTTAGTCGAAGGATTAGGGAAGAGAGAAGTGTATATTATATGAATAATTAAAAATGAGAAAAAATGAATAATTATTCATTCAAAAAATGAATAATTATTCATTCAAAAAAATGAATAATTATTCATTCGAAGAAATGAAATCTGTTTGAAAAAAATGAAAACCTGTTCATTCAAAAAAATGAATGATTATTCATTCTAAAAAATGAATAATTATTCATTTGAAAAAAAATGAACAGGTATTCATTAGA
>NC_061098.1:28611771-28631771 GCF_015104395.2 Macrobrachium nipponense | reverse complement strand
ACTGTTCAGTGGACGTGAATGAAATCAGGACGGACAGTGACATTGCCGAATCGGCCAACAGAGAGGCTTTAAGTTTATATCGATTCTGACCTTACAAATCACCGTCGAACTCGGTGTTTTTCATAATTACAATCGATATGAAACCCCCTCCACCATGTTAGCCAATTCGAATGTTTGATCCAGGTGGGGTAGAAAGTAAATGGAGATTTTCTGTCGAAGCATAGCCAACATTTATAACACGAAGACATGTCGTTGATGTATTGAATTGTGTTCATTTTCAAAGCTAGTGAAGCGGGAAAGTATTCACGAAGCCTGCTAAAAGAAAAATGACAGATAAAAAGGGGTGTCGGGGGCGGGGGTCGCCACATTTTGCATTTAATACTAAAGTGCGAAAGGACATTGAGTCGAAATACCTCGCAGTAGTAATCCTTCGTTCCCACCTTCCATCATGAATATATATATATATATATATATATATATATATATATATATATATATATATATATATATATATATATATATATATAATTTTAATACACAAGACACATGTATAACCAATGAAACGCAATATTACCCAAAATAAAGAATGAAAACACCTCCCAAATCCTCTCGCAGGACCCCAAGCGAGTCCTTCCGGCTAAGGGCCAGCACGTTCGAAGGACCCGACTGTTCACCGGGAAAAGGCTTATTCCGCTTTTTGTCCCAACTTCGTGCATTTTGCGAACGCTGTGAACTTTGTGCATTTCGCCTGACGTTGGTCCGGCTTTATTGTCCTTCCTGGGCCGGAGTTTAACCCAGTGTCTCGTAATAAAAGTTATTTAGGCTTTTGTACATTTCCTCCTTTAAGCTAGAAAGTGCGCGTTCAGCAACGAGGACCAAGTATCGCGGGAAGTTTTTTTTTTTTTTTTTTTTTTTTTTTTTGCCATGATGAGGAGATGGGATGGATAACCCAGTTTCTTTTATTCATACTTAAAGCCATTATCCGCCCAGGCTTGGAGGAGGAGAGAATATAAATAAGAGACGGGACCAGCTTCTGCATAGAAGAAGACTGTAGTAGTTTGCTTCATAAACGAGAAAAACAAATATATGACCAGAAAATGACATCTTTTATGTACGACCATTTTATTTTATCCTTTGTCGTTGTTGACGATATCCAGTTTGAATTTATGTATACCATGAGAAAATTTAAACGACCGTATTTAGTTAGAAAGTTTTTGAGCAAATTTATAAAATGCTGTACGAAATAAATTATGTAAGGTTTATTGCTTTTTTCATTTGTAATATATTAACAAAACTCTGTGAACTTGATGAAGTTTTAAGGTTGAAATAAAACACTTGATTTGTGTGACCACATTAAAAAAAATAATAAATATAACTTTTTTTTTTTTTTCTTTTTTTTAGTAAATAAATGGTTATTTTCATCCGTTTTTTTTTTTTTTTTTTTATTGCAGGAATTCAAGACCGCCAAGCTAAAGGTAAGTGCCTTGACAAAACCTTTGATGACATGAGCTGTCAGAATTCAGGTACAGAAGTATAATTCCCTTTAATAATTAGGATGTACACTCGCAAGGAAACTTAAGATACAGTTTTTTTTTTAATCTTCGGACATATAGCTATTGATCAATAATGCCACACCTGGCAACCCTTGAAGGGGGTGGAGCTTCAAAATCATAGCGTTTGTTGCTTTCTTAGATTTGTCCATCAACTAACACCATAAAGATTCTGCTGAGGTCCTATAATCATTTATACATGAATGTAGAAACAGGCTCTTTATTATTCGTTAATGTTGGTTTGGTAACGTCAGTTCAGGGTAGAAATATCGATCATCCTTTTTAAAAACTATTGAGAAACCTTATTATAAGTAATGTTTAACACTAAACTGACGTAAAATTCATACGTATTTAAAGACGGATCTTAAACAATGAGAGAAAGTGTTTTAAAATTTTGGCAGTACTTGTGGAAATCGTGAGGAACAATACAGTAAAGAATGAAAGATTATGACGATAGAGAGAGAGAGCGCAAGCATAGGCCTATCGATAGAGATACTTAATTCATTATATTTACTTTGAGAGATTGAGTGATAATATTTTTTTCAAGTGTGTTTTAAAAGTGAGAGAGAGAGAGAGAGAGAGAGAGAGCAAAATCTGCTCATGTGAAAGCTTAGGCCTATTTATAGCTACTTAATTTCATTATATTTTCTTTGGGAGATTGAGTGGTAATATATATATTTTTAAAGTATGTTTTAGAAGTGGAGAGAGAGAGAGAGAGAGAGAGAGAGAGAGAGAGAGAGAATTATAGTACGGTGACGGAACTTGTGACGGGGAAAGGCAGAAGAAAATATAATGAATTAAGTATCTCTATCGATAGGCCTATGCTTGCGCAATATATGACTGCCAAGATCGTGCTGCACTATGCTAGATAAAATTTGAAGGATCATAATATTCAAGTTAATTCTCTAAGAAAGTCATACCCTAATCTTGATTACATTCGACAGTTGCCGTAGCATTCAAAGATTGTAAAAAGACGTGGAAAATTTTAGACACAGGGTGCGGTCATTCTTGCTTTCTTGATATAGTCTTTACATCCACAAATCATTCACGAAAAAAGCTGTGTTAAGTAAAAATATTTATTACCACAAATAACTCAATATGTATTGCACAGGCAATTAAAGTTTTATATCGTGGGAGATCTTTCAGCCTCGCGGCAAAGAAATGCAGTCGTGTAGGGCTGTAGGCTTCTACGAACTGCTTTGTAATGGGAGCATATAGCCAGAAAATCTTTGAGCTGACATGCTACTTAAACCTTGATTAATATTTATGTTTAAAGACAGTAGCTTTGTAAACAGCAACTAGCATTCGATCCATGTCAACGTCAAAGTAATCAAAGTGTGAAATCCGTTACGTTAGCCAGTATCCAGGGACTTGCGCTTTCCCGCTCGAAGTTCTAGGGCTCCTCCTCACATCATAGAAAACGCTCTTGAGGATGCAACTAGATTTGTTCAACCTACCTTAGCCGTCGCAAGATTGAGTGCCATTGACGTCAACTAACTTTAATCGCTTTGGAATACAAACATAAGTTTGTAGAAACTAAAATAATTGCATTCACCACTTACAATAATGCAATATATCCCCGTTCATGAAGCAAAACGAGTAAATATTGTCGTCGTGATACATAGTACTAAAATCAGAAATTCACATTCTATTACCAGATCTTTCATGAACGAATCCATCTGAGAAATTCCAATTACTTCGGACATATATCGTGTTTTTAAGTATCTGAACGGTTTTGTTTTGCAGTTTTAACTTATATGATGTAATTTCCAGTGTTTATTTTATATTCAAGAGTAAATTTAGCGATATTATGTCTTTTCAGTAAAAACAAATGGGAAAGTTGGATGAACGCAAAGCTAATGGAAAACTGTAATCTTCATTGTTTTCTTGTCGAGTGTATCACGAGTCATTAATGTCAGTTACGAACGCGCAGACTTAAACCCATGGCATTCCGAACTATAACGTACACGGCTTAAACTCCACTTCCTCTAATACGTAATGTAAGATAGAATCACTGTATTTAGGTTTATAATCATATTAGCGGCTAATTTGATACTCCCCAGTGGTACACAGTTCGAGAAACACCATTACTTAGATCAGATAGATTGACATTACACTGTAATTAATTTATCAGGGGGTCTACTCACCAGATAAACTATTTAATTTAACGTTGGGTGTATCTATTTTACTTAGGAATTGTGTTAGTTAGTAGATATTACAAAAATTATGATAATCGTGATTTATATTACACTGTAATTAATTTATGAGAGGGTGTACTTAGCAGATAAACTATTTAATTTAACGTTGGGTATATCTATTTTACTTAGGAATTATGTTAGTTTAGCAGATATTACAAAAATTATGGTAATCGTGATTTATATTACACTGTAATAAGTTTATGAGGTGGATCTACTCACCAGATAAACTGTTTAATTTAATAATTTATAAATCTATTTTATTTGAGAATTGTTAGTTTAACAGATATTACAAAAATTATGGTAATCGTTCTGTAGGAGTAATAAATGTACTAAATGTAACCCTGGGATCAAAGGATACGACGTTCATTTTCAAAGATATATCAATCCCTTTCTCCATAGAACATTTTATTTACGAATATTTCTCCCATAGAAAATTTTATTGACGAATATTTCGTCCACAGAATATTTTATTTACGAATATTTCGCCCATAGAATATTTTATTTACAAATATTTCGCCCATAGAATATTTTATTTACGAATATTTCACCCATCAAAAATTTTATCGATAAATATTTTGCCCATAGAATATTCATTTACGAATATTTCGCCCATAGAAAATTTTATTGATGAATATTTCGCCCATATAAAATTCTATCCATTGAAGTTTCGTCCAAACATTTTTATAAATAGTGGCTTATGAAGCTGAAGAAACGTTTTTATACATAAACTTATATATAAATTTAAACGTAAATTTTAGTAAGAAATAACGTACACTGAATGAAACATTGAAAAGCATTGACTAAACTTTATTTTGATTCTTGTTCTCAAATGAAAGAAATATAAACTAAGTAAGTTATTTGGGAAATATTAAAACGCTCGGTAATAGAATATTTAATGGAAATAGGATAGGACAACGCCTATTTGGAGTTTGTTCATTCTGAGTAATGCTGGCGATTTTAAATTTATTATTATTATTATTATTATTATTATTATTATTATTATTATTATTATTATTATTATTATTGCAGTACATGAAACAAATACACCATTGTAAAAAAGCCCACCAAAGGGGCACTTGACTTTAAATTCAAAACTTCCAAAACACGTTGATTTCAACCTCCCATCGCTAAATACCACCGCCCCCCCCCCCACCCCCAACAACACTGCAGCAGTAACAGATCACGATACAGAGCTAGTGATTTTCCATCACCTCGGGGAGGAGAGACGCGAACCCGCCACATCTGAGTGGTGCATACCATACTAACCACTAAACAAGGCGCACCAGCATACTTAAGCTTTGTCTTCCACGAAGTAATGTTGTGCAGTTGGTGTGAATAAGGAATTCTTTGATGTGATAGGACTCAGAAATTCTCTAAATTCAGGCGCATGCTAGGTGAAGGTGGTCCTTCTGCCTTGTTGTTCTAGATCCTTCCGAAGATCAAAAGAGATATGAGAGCTTCCTCTCTGAGTTGCTTTATGTTTTCCCCTTCTTAGTTGATTAACAATATATACTTGTGCTCTCAGGGAAGAGGGAAGTGAATTCCTCTGGTATATCATCATTGTCAGAGAGAGAGAGAGGAGAGAGAGAAAGCATCAAAGTTCACTGAGGGCTTTTAACTAAGTAGTTCATCTAACGCATGGCAATAGTGCTTACACCTTTATTGGCCAGTGGAATTCTTAATATCGGTTTTATTTCTGCTATTTTTTTTTTTTTTTTGTCTTTTTATATAGAGAATACGAGAGGGTTTTTAGTCAGAAATGTTTAGGCAAAAATTCGTTGTTTTTTGTTTTTTAAAGATGGTTTCTATAACGCCCTAATAATAATAATAATCATAAAAAAACTCCCTAATGAAAAAAAGTATTAATTTCCGAAAAGTTTGAATTAAAGGGATAGATATTTGCACTCCATTTATATATATAATATATATATATATATATATATATATATATATATATATAATATATATATATATAGTATATATATATTATTATATATATATATATATATATATATATATATATATATAGATATAAAATTAAATAAATTCTTCTGCTAAAACAGGATACGTCTCAAGTATAGAAGGCCCATTAAATCACTCGGTTTAAAACTAGGTTGCAATTTGTAACAATGGCATATTGGAACATAGCTAGACATACAGATAGATAGATAGACCTGGATCAGGTGTTTTGTCGACGAGCGGGTCAAAAAAAACACATGAGTAGATTGGCTTGCATCAAAGCCACTTCTAACTTCGCATCCAACTCCTATGATATTGTAAGACAGGGCTGGAAGATAATCAATTTATATGCAGATCAGAGAATCGTAGACTCCCTTCCACTTTCCATTTGTAGCATCGGAAATATGCCTATGCATGCCATTCTCTTATCCGGAATTGAACGGTGTTTATCGCTCTCATCCTACCAATGGAGGTGGGGTTTATTTTGATTGGATGGTGGTGGTCCAAATTCTGCTTTTAGGAATTCGAAGGAAAATAGACGACTCGTACTAGAAATAGGTATTGATATATACTTCCTTGAAAAGTTTATAGCTCCATTTGATTTACAGTCCGTAGGGGGGTAGTGCCGTCGTGCACCTTATGCGGGGCACTGTAGGCATTACTTAGGGTTCTTTGCAGCTTGCCTTCGACCCCTACCTGCAACCACTTTCGTTCCTTTTGCTGTGCTTCCTTTCATATTATCTTTCTTTCCATCTTATTTCCACCTCCCGTAACTATTGATTCATAGTGCAACTGCTTTGAGGTTTTCCTCCTGTTACACCTATCAATCTTTTTACTGTCAATTTTCGTTCAGCGCTGAATAACCCTCATAGGTCCCAGTGCTTAGCCTTTGGCCAAAATTCTATATTCAGTCAATCATTTGATTTAATTCTATTTCACTTAATCAACATTTGTTATCTTTTCATCTTTTAAATTCTGGCAATATTTAACGCTGGTGTCCAAAATGTATGTAGGTACGTAAAGTGGAATAATTACGAGCACTTATAATATCACATATCACACAGTTATAGTATTTTGCATTAAGTTTACGGTAATTCTGTATGGCTTTACGTTTAACAGCGACCACTTCATGCTTCAGGTATAATAAACACAATTTAAACCTAACAATTACTACAGTATTATCGTTAAAATTTTGGCAATTCCTCTAATGACCTAAGTTGACCTTCAACCAATTCATACTCCTTTTATTGCAACAAACACTATTTAAATCTACCTCCTGACCGACATTATCCCAACAAAAAACCTATAGCGATAAGAGGCTTAAATTCCCCGAAGCCGCTGCTAAGCATCTCGGGTTACGCTCGAAGGCCTTTAGTCACCGATCATGACCTCGGTAAAAGGCGAAGGGCCTCGCCTTTCAAGGGCGACGTCAGCTCGCTCTCGGCGCAAAACGCCCTGTGAAGTCTGACACTCGTGGGGGCCGGGGAGGGGTGGGCGCTCCAGGACGACCAATCAGCGGCTTCGAAGTCGCTCTTCTCGAGACTTGAATTGGGCCGTATTGACTATATCCAACGGAGGTCGTGGGTGTCATTTGCAAATTATATGAATTTTTCTCTCGGAAATTACCAAATGATTTTTTTTCCCTTCGTTAGTTTAGAAATTTAGAAATTAGGATAGCAGTTTTTTATACTGGTTCTGTAATTGCATCCTTCGTTGGTTTAGGAAATTAGAAATTTCGAAATTGCAGTATTTTGAATTTCTGTCTTCTGGAAGGGTACCTAATTACTGAATTTATTCCCTGTTAGTTGTTGCTTTTGAAAGAGGATTTATATAGAATTATAATATATCCTCCCGTAGGACCAAGCGCAGAATATATATAATTATCAGAATAAGTTTTTGAAGGGTAAAGAGTGTGGCCGAGGTTAATTAAATGCATTATTTTTGTTTGGTATTCATTATCATTATTATTACTGTAAAGAACTTGTTTTGGGTTTGACTAGACAAGTTTTTTTTTTAGATCACACACACACGCAAATAATATAATATAATATAATATAATATAATATAATATAATATAATATATATAATAATAATGTACATTTATGTTTAAATTATTTATATATATATATATATATATATATATATATATATATATATATATATATATATATATATATATATATATATATATATATATATATATATATATATATATATATATATATATATATATATATATATATGTATATTTATTTGTTTATTTATTTATTTATTTATCTATAGAATGTGTGTACAATGAACCACTCGTGGGAAGAGTAGTCTCTGTCTTTTTAAACATTAATTGTTATGCAAAATAATTTTAAACTGAAATGAACTTAATGAAGGCTAGTACTTCAAACGCCATAAGTAAAAGGATTATTTCCCAACGCTATGTTGGCTGACGCGCATTTCTGTCTCTTTAGGAACTGCTGAAAACGGGATCTTATCTTACGTCCAGTTAAAGTTCCTGATTAACTGAAGTATAATGTGCAGGTAGGTATGTATATACATATAGTGTATGTATATATATATATATATATATATATAGATATATATATATAATATATATATATATATATATATATATATATATATATATACTACATACATAACGTACATACATATATAAACCCAGCACACAGGTATGTACAGTACGTCCCTAGCTGCAATCCCTTTCGTTCCTTTTTACTCTACCTCCTTTCATAATATCTTTCATCCATCTTACTCTCCACCCTCTCCTAACAATTGACTCATAGTGCAACTGCTAGGCCTTCCTACGGTTACACCTCGCAGACGTTTTACTGCCAACTTTCGTTTCAACTCTGAATGACCTCATAGGTCCCAGTGCTTGGCCTTTGGCCCAAATTCTGTATTCAATTCACAGGGATGTAGACATTCAATTAAAATTGGTGGATTATAAGCAGCTCTGTTCATACTTATAAATTTCAGGTATGTTTGTGATTCCTACAGACTGTCTCTCTCTCTCTCTACTCTCTCTCTCTCTCTCTCTCTTCTCTCTCCAGGCTGATTACCCTTTGGAACCCTCATGGTTCATAGTTCGTCGACTTTGTCCACAAAAGCTTTCAGATGGAGTTTGAAGGAAAGAAAAGTAAAAATATTATTTGTTGTGAAGTTATCGATAACTATGAATCAGGTGCTGCGTGAAATTGGTCTGTATTTGCTGGGATGGATTAATACGTTTTGAAGCTTTCGAGTGTTGAAAATAGTTGGTAGTAGCTTTGATTTCCGAAACAGTAATTCGTGATGGATTTCTCTGTGCCTCGTGAATTGGCGTTTCGTTTAAATCGAAGGTATTGGTGATAAATGCTAGCCAACTGGTTGCTGACCTAGATTTCAGATTCGTCCTCAAATTATTGTTTATCTAAATTTCTGTTTTATTTTTATTTTTATCTATTTATTTATTTTTTCACTGTTAGCCAGCCAGTGGTTGGCTGACCTAGATCTCAGATTCATCTTCAAATATTTTTTAGCATTAAAATTTCTGTTTTTTTTTTTTTTTTTTTTTTTTTTTTTTTTTTTTTTTTTTTTTTTTTTCTTTTTTTTTTTTTTTTTCTTTTTTTTTTAACTGATAGCCAAGGTTGGCACACCTAGATTTCAGATTTATTAACAAATTATTGTTAATCTGAATTTTTTTTCTTTTCACTGATAGCCAGTGGTTGGCTGACCTAGATTTCAGATTCATCCTCAAATTATTGTTTATTTAAATTTCTGTTTTGAGGTTTTGTTTTCCACTAATCTTACAACTTTTAAAAAAAGTTTTTTGAGGTTTTAAGACACCTAGTTTTCGACAAGCTTTACTCGGTAAAACAGTAACTGTTAAGAACTGACTACTTGCAGTTTAATGTAATGGAAAAAAAGGTATCTTAACAAAATAATGAAGAATGTCACATGCTAGGAAGTCGTCTGGGAGATCTGAAATACTCAAATAAAGCGAAAAATATCAACACTGATAAATTGTTTAAAAGTGGAGACAACAAAAATGACTCATATGCTATTCAATGAGCACACTGAATATTGTCTCTAAATAAATGGTAGTAGAAAAATAAATTATAAAAACCTTGGGATATCATCTGAGTTTTGAAGTGCAAGAAAACGAGAGAGAGAGAGAGGAGCCGGAGAGAGAGAGAGAGAGATGAGATTGAACAGGGTCACAAATTAAATAGTAAGGAAAAACAGATAATATTCAACCTGGGAAATCACTTGATTTATGAAAGTAAAAAAAAAAAAACAAAAAAAAAAAAATTTTGTCACATGTTAAAATAGTATAGGAAAAAATGAATAATATTCAACCCTGGGAAATCACCTGACTTCTGAAAATGCCAAAAATCAAAGCAAAAGAAAAAAAAAAAGAAAAAAAAAAAAAGAAAAAGAAAAAGAAAGTTAGAAAACGCGACCAACCGATTTTTTTTTATTTTACCAGAACCGTTCAGTCCACAAGAATCTTTAAGCCGAGGTCCCCCCTTCCCCTAACCCCCCTCCCCCGCCTCCCCCGCCCCTCATCCCCACATTCCGAGTATAGTCGTGGAAAGCAAACCGTAAGGAACTTGGGAGGTCGTATTGACAACTGTGGAGAATCCTTTTGAAACTTTTGCCACCTTTTGTTATTTTGCTTGAACGATCTTAGGCTCTCTCTCTCTCTTCCTCTCTCTTTCTTCTTCTCTCTACTCTCTCTCTATCTATATATATATTATAATATATCTATATATATATTAATTATATCTAATATTAATATATATATTATATTAGTTATATATAATATATATATAAATAATAATATGAATGTAATACTTCTAGATATATATAAATAATATATATATATCTTATTATATAATATATATATATATATTAATATATAATATATAAATAATAAATAAATAAATATAAATAAATAAATATATAAATATAGTATATATATATTATATAATATATATTTATATATATATATAAATAAATATTAAATAAATAAAAAATAAATAAATAAATAAATAAATAAAATAAAATCTATATATATATATTATATATATAATATTATTATATATATCATATATTATATAATATATATATAATATATTATATGTATATATATGGCATTAAGCTACAAATGTCCTTTAATATCCAATTCGCTCTACCTAGGTCTTAATATATTTTCATATACTTTAACTGAAGGGGAATTTTTTTTAGTTGATAATACATTTCGTCCTCTCGTGGATTCGAACCAGCGCATATAGGAGAAATCGGGACTTCAGGGCCGAGTCGGGAACTTCACTGAAGTACGACAAAAGTTTGATAAAAAAAATGTAAAATAAAAACTTGCCATCAGTCATCAGACTGTTATATAAAAATTAATAGAATTAGTAACCTAAAAGAGCAAGATACAGAATAAATACCTAATGAACCCAATACCTTTTGAGAGAAATATGAATACCACTCGCGATGAGTTAAGACGAAGAGAAGACCAACTCACAACGAAGCCTTTTCCATACCCCTTTCGAAGAGTGTAAACCGATTATATGTATCAGACTCGCGTCCACATCGCTCTGCAGCAACAAATCCCTGGGTAACTGTTGTTGCAAATTGCTTTTGAATTTATCCTCTGCGCATCCAAGCTCGTGATTGGTCGAGGAGGATACCGGTAATAATGCGATAGATCCTTTTAACTCATTTTTACTGGCAGCTTGTGAGTTAGCTGGGAGTGTTCTGTTCAGAACTTGGGGATAAAGCCATGCGTTGCATTTTTCACGCAGATAATGTTGGGTTCCTCTTTGTTTGGGGCTGATGTGTGGCTTTGCATTCTATTTCTTCGTTTCGGGGAGTGGGAGTAATTGTTATAAATCTAATGTTATGGGTGTCGTAACGTTTAACTTTCATTTATTCCCTTGGCTTAATTATAAAAAAAAAATTTCTCCTTATATTATATATATATATATATATATTATTATATATATATATATATATATATATATATATATATATATATTATATATATATATATATTATATATAAGGGGGAAATTTTTTTTTTTGTTTTTATAATTAAGCCAAGGGCATAAGTGAAAGTTAAACGTTACGACACCCATAACATTAGATTTATAACAATTACTCCCACTCCCTGAAACGAAGAAATAGAATGCAAAGCCACACATCAGCCCCAAACAAGAGGAACCCAACATTATCTGCGTGAAAAATGTAACGCCAGGCTTTATCCCCAAGTTTTGAACAGAACACTCCCAGCTAATTTTGCATCTCTCTCTCTCTCTCTCTCCTCTCTCTCTCTCTCGCTATCTCCTTCCTCGTCTTCTTCTCTCTCTCTCTCTCTATATTATATATATATATATATATATATATATATATATATATATATATATATATATTTTTATATATATATATATATATATATATATTAGAGAGAGAGAGAGAGAGAGAGAGAGAGAGAGAGAGAGAGAGAGATGCAAATTTGAACGATTTTGAAGTTGCCTGTGGAAGCTCAAAGAACAAAGGAAAGCAGATACTATAAAGTGGATAGAAATGCAACACATGATTTGATGGAAATATTTTATGAAGGTAATTGAACAAGTTTGATAAGATGGATTGCATTTGGAAGGTGTATGGACTTCTGTTAGGGAATTTTAAGGGGTTAGTGAAAGGTTAATTAGGAAGGCGTTGTTATTTATATGTGGCTGTGAAAGTTTTTTTTTTTTTTTTTTTTTTTTTTTTTTTTTGCTGGAGTAATGAAAGGAATAATATCATAGCAGGCCCCACTGCACCCCTGATTATGCTTACACCCCCACCCCCCCACAAACCCCCGCCCACCCCACCAGCAGTGAGTGGACACGTTTAATCCTCCTCCCCGTAGGGCAGTAGTGCCTTAAGTGCTCCTTAAGTGGCGCACTGTAGGTACTACTAAAGGCTGTTTGCAGCAACCTCTTTTTAGCCTTTTACTTGACCTCCGTTTCCTTTTCCTCTCTTCAATCTTGCTGTCCAGTCTCTCCAACTTCCTCTTATCACTTAAAATCAAATTTTCATAAATTGATATTTAGTTAAAATAATTTCTAAAAATAGCATTTATCCCGGTCCAAATAAACTGTCAAAGGAAACTTAACCCAGACAATAATTAATGTTTAAGAGGTGGTACGTAATGTGCGTTAGTCATGTACTCTAATTTGCTCTCACATGGCATATCATGCTATATTGCAAAGGAACAGTTAGATTTTGACTATCTTCTTGCCATTGCATAAGTGAGTTTGTCACGTCACCCCTTCCTCAGAACAGAAATAAAGTGATGGAAATAGAGGTTCCCAATTTAGCAACGGGATGGATGGTCCATGGCATTATCTCTCTCTCTCTCTCTCTCTCTCTCGCTCTCTCTCTCTCTCTCTCTCTCTCCATGCTTTTTACTTGCTTTTATTTGCCTAGTCAGGAAACTTTTTTTTCTGGTTCAGTTAATTACTGTGACAAATATGAAAACTTATAATGGCTGCAGTGTTTGAGAGAGGAAACAGAACAACCATGCAGTATGGTTTAGAAAGTAGATCCTAACTATAGCCCCCAAAGTCTTTGGGGATTCGTTACCGTCAGCCACTGAAGTAAGCAGGTCGAAGGTTTAGTCCACTCAGGTACAGAGAGCATAGGAGGAGAGGAACTAGTTATAGATATACCACTGCATGTGGATGGTATCACAGGAGGAACCACTGCACCACTGTGGGGGGGTGGGGGGGATTAAATGCGTCCACTCACTGCTGGTGGTGGAGCGGGGTGAGATCATAGATTGGGGGGGGGGGGGCGTTGGGAGTGTGTGCAGTGGTGCTCACTGTGATACAACACATGTAATGGAAAACACATGTAATGGACCCGCTGCTTTAGTGGTTGACGTTCGAATCCCCGGGAAAGGAGGTTATAGTGAGCATAGATCAGACGATACTGCATGCTTGATTCTTCTGCTCCCTCGCTGTTACAATATTCAGGATTTCTGTGCTTTCCCTTGTGCTCCCTCCATTAAATCTATGGTATTGGGCTCTGGCATTGCAAGGATTTTTCCAGGTTGCTTCAGTTGCAACAAACTCAGGTGATGGTGACAGCCGTGGCCTTATGAGGTTTGCAATTTGCATGTTTGCTTGAGATTTTATTTTCAATTCACTTTTATACTGTTTTTCTCAAAGGGGAAACACTGGTCTTACTTTCTGACACGTGGAGGTGTGTTTATGGTCGGTTCGCAGTGGAAGGTATTGTTAATCTAATTTCTTTCAGCATTATTTATTTTTTTGGTTTGTTTTCCTTTTTCTTGTAATCTCCTTTTTTTACTTGTTTGTTTTATTCCATACTTTAATTGGTATCTTGTGAATATTTATCATAAAGGTTGAGTAAGTTTAATTGGTATCTAGTGAATATTTATCATAAAAGTTAAGTAAGTTTCATTGGTATCTAATGAATATTTATCATAAAAGTTAAGTTTAATTGGTATCTAGTGAATATTTATCATAAATGTTATGCAAGGCTAATTGGTATCTAGTTTTATATTTCCAAATATTTATCATAAAACTCAAGTAAGTTTCATTGATATTTAGTGAATATTTATCGTAAAAGTTAAGTAAGTTTAATTGGTATATAGTGAATAAGAGTTAAGTAATTTAATCACTGTCAGGAATCACGTGACTTGTTTTGATTTATTGTTGCTATTATTAGACACTTAAGTTGGGAAAAGAAAGAGATGTTTTTATATTTATAATCCTTCTGCATTATATTTTATCTGGCATTTATTATCTATCATTACGTAGTTTTGTTTAAATATTTGGTTGGTGCAGTCATTTGCCATTTGGTAATTTAGGCTCCTCTAAACACTTTTTTTTCATCTTTTTTGTCATGTTTGTCGTTTTAGCACAATAGAATCTAACGAAAATATTTTGTGTTATTAATCTCAATAACTGCTTCATTTGTCATACCTTTTAATGTGAGATTCATTGTATTAGTCATCTTGGCCAAATTTCACGTATGTCATAATTAATAAATGCCCTCATTCAATGACCATCTAATTATGTATACCATTGGTTTCCCATGCCATTAGCAAAAGCCATCACCTTTGTCAAATCCGAACTTTGTAATACCGGATCTTTGTCAAAGCCATCTTGTTGTTCGTATCTATAACATTCAGAATGTTCACCTCTAACCAAAATCCCCTTTGTTATAACCAACCTGTACGTAATATCCATTGTTTGCCACGCCCAGTCATTACGTAATATCCTTGCACTTACCCCCTTTTTTAATACAGTTTAGCGAAAAGTGCTTAATATTTTTTATTCATACCGAGACCTAATGGCGTATCCTACCCCTTCCCTCATTGTTAGCCTGAACCTTCAGTTTCTGTCAGTATCGATTAAAATTACCTCGATTCAGGCTTGACATAAAATACGCCTGGCTGGTAGCAATATAATGTTGATGAGAGAGGGCGTTTATCTGTGTGTGTGTGTGTGTGTGTGTTTATGTGATTATCATATATATATAATATATATATATATATTAATATATATATATATATATATATATATATATATATATATATACACGCACTCTTGACAAGAGATATATTATATATATTTATATATTTATGTATATATATATATATATATATATATATATATATATATATATATATATGTGTATATATATATATATATATATAGTATATATATATATATATATATATATATATATATATTTCTGGTGATAGAAATTCATTTCTCGATATAGTGTGGTTCGGATCCATAATAAGCTGTAGGTCCCGTTGCTAGGTGACCAATTGGTTCCTAACCACGTAAAAATATCTAATCGTTTGGGCCAGCCGGAGGAAAGCTGTTAATCAGCTCAGTGGTCTGGTAAAACTAAGATATACTTAACTGTGTATATATATATATATATATATATATATATATATATATATATATATATATATATATATATATATATATATATATTATATATGTATGTATGTATGTATGTATGTATGTATGTATGTATGTATGTAAATATATACGTATAGTTTCTGAGGTAAATTTTCTATATAATTAGATAATGTCTTTAAAAAATTTTTACATATACATATATATAAAGTATATATGAATAAATCAATGATTTTACTTTTATTTATGCAAAGACTTATTCAGAGAGAGAGAGAGAGAGAGAGAGAGAGAGAGAGAGAGAGAGAGAGAAGAGAGCATGCAAAGGGAAGAAGCCTGGAATTCCATGATCTGGAACAGTTGAGGGGAAAAAATACGGCAAAAAAAGGCGAGCAATATGTTGACATGTGTAGAGGAATTTATTTTTTTTTTTTTTATTCCTTTACCTGGTAATCCTTTTTTATTCAGGCGTGGCGTTCTTGTGAAAGATAAGATAGTATACTATAATATTTTTATAAGTATATTTGTTATTTGCCGTTTGTTAAATGGCTTTAGTTGAGAATATTAAACTGGTTTAAACCAATCAGTTTTTGTTTTTTTATAATAACTTTGTGGAATATGAACACTTTCTATGGTTTAAGAGAGCATTCTGAACTTTCGAACTGTTGCTGTTTAAGGTGAATGTTGACTATTACTTTAGATGAAGTTAACAATCGACAATTTGTATCGTATTAGATATTGTTTCGTTATGTTAACCATATTGACGAAGGAGAGTGGCAGAGTATACCGATAGGATGTTATGTCTGTAGTCAGTGGTGATTAGGAGTGTAAATCTGTAGATTTTAAAATTTTTTATCGAAATTTCTTTAGTAGTCGTTGAAAATTTTTGCAATTCATTCAGTAAATTGGTAAAACTTAGTTGTTTATGTGTGGTTAAGCATCAACTGGCGACACTTATTAACTGGAAACGATTAATTCTCACTATAGTAGATTCACATCAACCATGCATTTGATGTCTAGGCCAGTCCCTTACGACGCTCCTGATTGGCTGTTGTCATGGTAATCGCTCTATAGCGAAAAAAAAAAAAACATATATTAAAGGAAAGGAAAATGTATCTTCTTCGAGTAGGCCGGCAGCAAGGAGGCATTCCCGCACGTGTTGGAGGCGTCTGTTCTCATGATTGTTCGAGAATACTCAGGTGTGTTGTGGAACTCCAGGACGCGGCCGTTGCTAGAAACACCGCGTATGTCGTTAGAAACGCCGCGTAATATGATGTAACATATCGTCGAGAGCCTTCTAAAAAGTTGCTATCGAGGGACGGTGACGTTCTCTGGTTAAGCCCCGCCCCTTAAGCCCTGTCCCGAGATCAACGTATATATAATATGAGTAAGGAAGTAGAGAAGCTCAGATCATCAGAGATCAGAAAAAGAATGAAGAGACAAAGGATAAGAGAGGAAGAGGACGCACGCAAGAGAGAGAGTGGGAATGGAAACAAAGTCGTCCGTAGTCGGAGAGACAGAGAGAGAGAGATCCCGATGTTGAGTAACCCTTTCAGAGAAGGAACGTCCGACAAGTGGTTTTGAGGAGTAACCCGCCCTTCAGGTTTCAAGACTAAGAGTTTTCTTCCTGCAGTACGAAGTTAAGAAGCCGTCTGAAGTTTCTACTGTCCCCTTTTGTGAAGCCCTCGCTTCGAGCACTGATTTTGGCAGCTGCAAAACTGGCCAGCAAATATTTCATTACTGCACTGTGTCCCCCTTTTCACAGATTGTCATATTTAATTTTGTTATGTAAACCATTCTGCATTTATCTTTGTTAATAAGCTTGTAAATAAACTTCTGTTCTGTTTGAGTTTCTTTCTATATTCGTATCCCGAGTTTCAATTGTTGGTGTTGAATCCATTTTGTTTATTATAATAAAGAACCTGAGCGGATCTCGGTCCGTAACAGGGGTCTTAAGTGGTGGGAGGTTCTTATGGAAGCTTGAATTTCAAGTCAGTTGCTACTTTGGGGTGCTTGTTCCATGTGAATAGGTTTCAACTACTGAAATAATAATAATAATAATAATAATAATAATAATAATAATAATAATAATTGTACGTTGGATTATTAAATACAATGTAATTCTTTGACAGATTTTCAGTTGATTACTTCATTTTTAGAATAACGAGTTGGATCAGTTGCAAGAAAATAATAAACAGCGAAGGTATAGTTTCTCTCTCTCTCTCTGTGTGTGTGTGTGTGTGTGTGTGTGTGTGTGTGTGTGTGTGTGTATAATCATTCAAACCAGGGATATATCTGGCAAAATTAGACTGTATTCAAGAAAAGCGAAGATCCCAAGATATATCATACCATTATTTAGATATACTGTGGGAATTTGCGATATTCTAAAGTTATCGGAGTTTTTTTTTATTTTATTTTTTTTACGGTTTGTAACGGCGAGAATTCTCTCGGGTCCATCAAATACTTACCAATCTGCTGCCTGATCGTTTTTGATGCTGATGCTTCTATAAGTGTGCGATTATCTTTCACATGTGAATGTACACGCATATATATATATATATATATATATATATCTATATATATATATATATATATATATATATATATATATATATATATATATATAATAATGCATACGCACTAAGCTACAAATGTCCTTTAATATCTAATTCGCTTAGTATATTTTCATATATAGATATATATATATATATATATATATATATATATATATATATATATATATATATATAGATTTATTTATTTATATATATGTATATATATATGCGTATATATAAATGTTTGTATGTATATTTATACGTAGTTATGTATGTATATAAACGTTACAATTTTAAATGACGAAATTCAATTCGACGCACAAACACAGTGGGAGGGCAGGCCTTAGAATAATAATGCCCATGGCATCTGCCAAAAGCAGCGGTTCCTCACCACAGGAGCAACACACGGGCAGCAGCAGCTAGCAGCATCCTGGGCATCGACGATTTATTGATTTAAGAGGCGAAGGATATTGCAGTGAGTGTCTCGTAATTTGTCTTGCTAAGTGTTGTAGTCAGGGAGATGGATTTCTGTTTGACCGTTTTCATTTTACTAACCATTTATTTTAACAAGTATATCTCTCGCATTCTTTGATAGGATACTGTTTTGCTGCTTTCATTTGCTGATCATTCTTTGCTAGAATAATGTTTATTTAGTGTATAGGTTGTGGTTTCATCTCGTCAGCTGGCGTTCTGCCTTAAATGGATAGGAATAGATAGGGTTAGAATGTCAGAGAATGAGAGCAGAGATGATGAGTATTTATGAATTTGATATTGCTTTATAGTTCCTCGACAATACTTTTGATGCAGCTTGGTTAACCAGCAGTTGCACAGATTAACAGAAGGTTGATGGAATTTGTAAAATTCGTAATGAATATCACTGGACTGACTTCAGTTTTTTTCTAATAGAATTTTAACTAACACCCGAGTTTGTACCATAGGCTATATAAACATTTTATAAGACAGCGCTTCAGAACATATCCCATTATTTCCTCCCCCCCACCTTCTATCTCTCTCTCTTCTCTCTCTCTCTCAAAAAGTAAATATCATAATTGGGAATTGCCAGATAATAATTTTTTTGCATAAATAAAACTCATTTTGCATCTGTCGAGTTTTATATTGTCCAAATTTATTTATTGAACCAAAAGCAAAAATTACCAATTCAGTCGTTCAGCGTAATTAAACTGATATCAATTCTCAAAAATAAACAAATCCTGGTACCAGGGACCTGTTCAGGGTATAAGGGTGGCTCTGACCAAAGGAACAAATGAATCGTTCGCACCTGGGCGGAATTTGTGGGACGATATTTCACTTTTCGAAGGAAAAATTGGAATAAGGCGCTGATGGGTTGGCCACTATTTGTAGTTTTCTGTATAAGAAAGTTATTCAGACTGGTTTGTCTGTCCGTCTGCATTTTTTCTGTCCGCCCATAGATCTTTAAAAACTACTAGGCTAGAGGGCTGCAAATTGGTATGTTGAACATCCACCCTCCGATCATCAAACATACCGAATTGCGGCCCTCTAGCCTCAGTAGTTTTTATTTTTTATTTATTTATTAAAGGTTTGAAGTTAGTCATGATTTTGCGTCTTGTAAACCTAAAAGTTTAGAAGTAAATGGTTCATGTAATTTTACAAGTGAATAGTTTATGTTAAAATTTTAAGTTTACAAGTAAATGGTTCATGATAATTTACAAGTTTACAAGTAAATGGTTCATGTTAATTTACAAGTTTACAAGTAAATGGTTCATGATAATTTACAAGTTTACAAGTAAATGGTTAATGATAATTTACAAGT
>NC_061098.1:28598751-28601251 GCF_015104395.2 Macrobrachium nipponense | reverse complement strand
TGGCGATTCTGTTCATGTAAAATCTTAATTCACAGTGATCCTGCTGTAAAATTACAGTTACTATTATTTTGGGGAAAAATCACAAGCACCCATTCAATGTGGCATATGCAATAAAACAATACGCTAAATTGCTAAGCAAGTTCGTGAAGTAACAAGTTTTCCGTTACTTGGGAGGAAGTGGTGAACTTAAGCCGAGCTCGTAACACTTCATCTGCCAACAGTTATATCAAACGCATCGAGACGACGTGGTCAGTCGTCACTACTACGACTTACCCTCGTCGTAATTATTGACATTAGAGATTAAAATATAAGAATAAACTTTCATGGCTATAGGCCTAATTATAAACACCCTATTCTGGACATTAAATATCAGATAAATAAGCCTGGAGAGCAACAAGTAGGACCAAGTACTTATTAACCCATTGCAATAAATACTGAACGAAACTTGAACTGACGTAAATATTACGATTAAAATCACTGAAAACCGTCAAAAAGGATAAATGTCACCATGATTGGGTCATGAAACGAAAGCGATTTGGTTTTAATGTTATTCATTCCGTCACGCATAATACAAATACGACATCGGATCCGGCTACCCAATGATTGCAATGAAAAACCTGCAAATGGTCATTCGAAAAGAGTTAATTATCGTACCAATTGCCAGAGAAGCTTAACCAAAGACCACAAAGAGAGAGAGAGAGAGAGAGAGAGAGAGAGAGAGAGAGAGAGAGAGAGAGAGTTACACTCCACCCTGAATCCCTGATGGGTTATAACCTAGAATTACACGTTAAAATTTGTGAATTCTAATTTGCAAACACTGTGTCAAACTTCAAGCATTTTACATTAATACAATGACTGAACAGTATTTCCGATTACCACTCCAGGTCTATATATATACATATAGTATATATATATATATATATATATATATATATATCGATATATATATATATATATATATATATACACACATATATATATATATATATCTATATATATATATATATATATATATATATATATACGTATATATATATATATATATATATATATATATATATATATATATATATATATATATATATATATATATATATATATATATATATATATATTCGAAAACATTACAAAAAATTCAAATTCAATATAGAATACAAACACTTTAAAATCATTACACGGGTCTTCTTCTCCTCAAGAGCTTGCTGTCCTCGAATCGCTTTCCATAAAAACAATAGTTCAAAATTAAAATCAATCAAACTACCGCTACTCCTCTTTACCTGGCATAACTATGTTTACTTGGAACCTTTACCTTCTTCTGGTCACTCGTCTTCTTCCTTTCACTTGAGATGGTAATTTTCTTAGAATTGTAGTAGGTTTTTCTATGATTTTTAAATGTATGTTATATATAGGATGAGTCTTTTTATTATATTACGTGCATTAATCCTATTTACAGCCGTGATGATGGGCTGGACCCACCCGAAAACGTCGCTTAATAAAGCCTTTTTAAAATACCAGAAGAAGTCTCCCTTGCTTCCTTGAGAATATATATATATATATATTATATATATATATATATATATATATATATATATATATATATATAATATATAATATATATAAATATATCTATATGTATTTTTTTTATATTCTGAAAACTTCAGAATTCCATATCACAAGATCTGTCCTTAGTCTAACAATCCTTGCTCTAACTCTGCCCTTAGTCTGACTCTCCTCTTAGTCTAACTCTTCCCAACTCTCCCCTTGTCAAACTCGTCCCTTAGCTTAACTCTCCCCTTAGTCTAACTCTTCCCTTTGTTTAACTGTCCTTGGTCTAATTGTCCTTATTCTAACTCTTCACTTAGTCTAACTCGTCCCTTAGTTCTAACTCTGTCCTTAGTCTACGTGATAACCGGGTGAATATCGAGACTTACCTGATCGCTTCGGTGTCAGGTCAATGCATCACTTAATACTGAAAGTCCTGAAAATAAAGTCTGCTTCACTTGCTATCCGTAAAGAAAAGTAAAGTAAAATAAATAGACAAATAAATAAATAAATTGTAAGCTCCCTAAAGGCGTATTTCTTTATTATCAATGGAAATGGTTTTTCAATAGTACCTGCTGTAGTTAGACCATATATAACATACATAAGCTCAGCACGAATAAATAAAGGGATAAGTGTATACCTACTTTGCATTCCGATACTGCTGCATTCCTGTTTCCGTGCGTCTCTGTATAAATGCAAAGCAAGTAATGTCGGGAAAAAAAAGGTTGTCGTTTCCAGCATAGGCCTATTCCATATCCACCGAGGTTGGTCATACAACACACCGAGTTACAAAATCATGGCATATCGATAAAATAATATTTGAAGACACAACCACATGGTTAAAGGTGTCTTCATCACACAAACAAGACATAAGGCCATTTTTGTCCGTAATTATAAGCATAAAGTTTACTGATTCTTCGACAAACACAACACAGATAATGCAAATTTTGTCCTCGTA
>NC_061098.1:28566251-28586251 GCF_015104395.2 Macrobrachium nipponense | reverse complement strand
AAAGTTTTCAGCTGATTGGAACTTGAGCCTTTCGGAGAACAATACTTATGGCTCTCTTGAATGTTAATGAGAAGCGCTGTTTAATTAGCAATACCATCGATTCGAGTCATAATTCCTTTTTTTTTCTTTTATTTGTTTTTCGATTCGGGGAATCTATTTTGTACTTTGGATATCATTCACGGAATTTGCCTTGGGGGGTTTTTCTGTCGCATATCGCTTTTTCATAGCTCGCTCTCTCTCTCTCTCTCTCTCTCTCTCTCTCTCTCTCTCTCTCTCTCCCTCTCTCTCTCTCTCTCTCTCTCTCTCTTTTGCGCATTTGTTTATATATCAATATAGTTGAACGAAAACCCCTAAAAAAAGTTCTTGAAAAAGATGTTTTGCGTTGAGTTAAAGACAGGAATTTTAGGATAGGATACCTATGCTTTATTTATTAGAATGAAAATGTAAAAAAATAATGTGAATGTTAAACAGTACAGAAAAGTTATTTCTAATAAAACATAGCGCATTTATTTTAATTTGCGTTGGTGAACGACGCGCTTTTGGATCGTAGATTTTAGGAATGCCACTCGAGTAAGCTGGAGGTCACGCCTGTTTTTTTTTTTTTTTTTTTTTTCTTTTTTTGTCCAGCGGGAAAGGGTTTTCGTGATTGGATAGAAATATAAACTCAGAAGTAATTCTGATGATCAACAAGTGTGGTAGTATTGTTCCAATTAGCCCTTTAGATTAGTCGGATATTTTCAAACCCGTTTTTTTAGAACAGAGAATGTTTCTGTGTGTTTCAAATTCACGTGAAATTTCACGGGCAGTTGGACAGAGTCGTTAAAAATCACTTGAACTTTAATCAGAATTTTTGTATATAGTTATATGATTACCAGATGTCAGGAATTTTGCGCAGGTATCAAAAACGTGGTTTGCCATATGATAGAGCTTTGTGGGTGTTGTTTTTTTTTTTTATTCATTAATTTTATTCCACTACACATTAAATATATTATTTTGCTTCTAAATATGAGAATACAAAATTTTTCTGACACGTTTCTTACTGATTTAGGAAGAACACGAAACATGACTTATGTGTGTGTGTGTGTGTTTTATTATTAATTTTACTCCACTACATATGAAATTGATTACTTCTGTTTCCGCCATATAATAAAGATACAAAAGTTACTGACACGGTTCTTACTGATTTACGAGGAACACGAAACATCACTTATGTGGGTGTGTGTTTGTGTGTTTTTTTAATTATTGAATTTACTCCGCTACAAATGAAATCAATTATTCTGTTTCTGCGTATAAGAATAGAGAATACATATTTTTTCTGACACGAGTCTTACTATTTTTCGAGGAATACGAAACAGGACTTATTGATGCGGATAACTATCCCTCTCGAGTCTACCCTCTCTCTCATCCTTGCTTCTC
The DNA here is from genome assembly GCF_015104395.2 of Macrobrachium nipponense. Taxonomy (NCBI): domain Eukaryota; kingdom Metazoa; phylum Arthropoda; class Malacostraca; order Decapoda; family Palaemonidae; genus Macrobrachium; species Macrobrachium nipponense. Next base: position 28,584,835 of record NC_061098.1, on the reverse strand, counting down.
ATCATTTCCTCATCCGTTCTTCTCTCAACCCTTCATCCGTTAATTGCTTTCAACCATGAGTTGTCTAATCGTCCCCCACTGACTCTTGATTGCCGGAGTTCGATCTGAGAGAAGGTCCTGCTTTCTGTTGAAGCACAGTCCTCAAAAGACCCTTTTCCTTTTTATTCGTCTGTATCGTCTACCATCTTATTTACTGGTTATGAATTTTGATAGAAATAGGATATAGTTTTTGCTCTCTATCAGTAATTTCACTGCCCTCGGAATATAAATTTGTTCAAGTTTTTTAATCCGCGTCTCAGATTGTAATATTGTTCATGTAATATATATGATATATATATATATATATATATATATAGATATATATATATATATATATATATATATATACTATATAATATATATATATATAGTATATATATATATATATATATATATATATATATATATATATATATATATATATATATGCCAAAGTTACTAAAGCTTTGCAAGTTTGAGTACTCGTGCTTTTGTTACTAAACCTTCAATTTTGAATTATTCGTCCTTTTGTTGCATTGTTCGTATTGGAAGTTCTTGGCATTCGTCGTCTCCATCCCTCAGTAGGATTGGATCTTCCAGAAGCTATCATTGGAAGTTGAATAAACTGTCCCCCCTTGTTATTCCCCCTTCCCTTCCCCCTCGTCCCCACAAATCCCCCCCCCTTCCCCCCTCCCCTCCCCCCTACCATACAAACCCCCCACCGCCCGAAGTGGAGCCATTCTCCTCTACTTGTTCACTTCCTTTCTCCTTTTATTCATCCCGTGTGGAATGGGAAGTTATCCGTTTCATTTCATTCAACACTTTTTTTTTCTGATGTGTTTATTCTCTCTACAGCTGTGAATTCTTCTCGTCTCTCTCTCTCTCATCGTTCTCCTCTCTCTCTCTCTTGTGGCTAGTGGTGAAAAGGAAAACGGACCCGGCCCCCCCCCCCTCTCTCCTCTCTCTCTCTCTCTCTCCATCTCTCTCTCTTCTCTGTGGCTATAGGAAAAGACGGCCCTCCCTCTCTCTCTCTCTCTCTGGGCGAGAGGAAAGACTCCTCTCTCTCTCTCTCTCTCTCTCGCTCTCTCTCTCTCTCTCTCTCTGTGCGAAATGAACAAGTTATTGGTGTCCATTTTTTTTTTCCCGAGTTGATGACCTGTTATCTGTTCTGTAGCTGCCTTATCTTTCCTTACTTCCTTTTCTTGTTTTATTGTCAAAATTTACGTAGCATTGATAACAGCTCTCGTATATCTGAGTGACCTCAAATAAGGAAGATTCCATGAGTTACGACCAGAGGGAAATATTTTTTTTTGTTTCGTGTTTTTTTTGCTTAAAATTCTATACTTCCCTTATTTATTGTCAAAATTTACATAGCAATTGATGACAGCTTCCGTATAGTTGAAGCAACATTGGAAAAAGAGAACTCCTTTAGTTGCAATATATATATATATATATATATATATATATATATATATATATATATATATATATATATATATATATATTCATGCAAAGAAAGGTTCCTCCTGTTACACCTTCATGACCTCATATAAACTCGATTTTCCTTTCACCACTGAAGGACCTCGTGGATCCCGGCGCCTTTGGGCCTAAATTGTCTATTCTATTCCATTCATATTCTTTGTTGAGTACTAACACGTTCATCATTCCTCCCTAACCTTCGTGTTTGCGGAGTTAAATGGGTCAACTCCCGAGAAATAAAAAAAATAAAAAAATTCACGGTTGGGTCAACTCCCGAGAAATCATTTTATTTTATTTTCACTCACGATTCTCCATTCACTCTGGAAGAGGAAAAATTAAAATAGATCATTTTTTCCCCTTTTGACCCACTCGTTCTCTCCTTGGCTCTTAATAAGTACTCGATTCGGCAGCCTGGTTCTTTTGGAGTATTTTTTCGAGGGGAAAAATTGCCCTGTTTTCTTTCACTTGCTTTGGGAGAGATTTATGTGGCGCTTTCGGTGAAAAAAAAAATTGTATATAAAAAAAAAGGAATCATATTCTTTCTCACCATTGACGAGTGTTAGCTTAAACGATGGCATTTCGTTCGAGTTTGGTCTTCTGAATTAAAAATCAATCCTTTATGCTTTATAAAAAAAAAAAAAAAAAAAAAAAAAAAACACATACACACACACACACAACTGTGTTACATCCAAAATCGAGGATCTCAACTGCAGATGAATCTTGATGAATAATTGTCCATTTCTATATTATTTTGTAAGTTTTTAGCGATCTGTAAAACAAAACTATTTGTCTGCCCGTCCGCACTTTTTCTGTCCGTCCTCAGATCTTAAAAACTACTGAGGCTAGAGGGCTGCAAATAGCTATGTTGATCATCCACCCTCCAATCATCAAACATACCAAATTGCAGCCCTCTAGCCTCATTGGTTTTTATTTCATTTAAGGTTAAACTTAGCCATAATCGTGCGCCTGGCAACGATATAGAACGGGCCACAACTGGGCCGTGACTGAAAGCTTCGTGGGCTACGGAAAATTCGGCTGCGCCGGAGAAGTTTTACTTGAATTTCCTTAATAATTAATAAGAGTATTTATTGATTTTCAATAAGTATTTCGTTACTCGTTTCAAAGAAATTGATACGTTTTTATTTTCTTATTCCATTAAAGTTTACATTTTCATTTGAATGACAAGATTTTGACTAAAAAAAAAAAAAAAAAAAAAATAATAAATAAAACCCGAGAAAGGAAAAACGAATAAAGAAGGGATTAATTCTGTTATCTTCTCAGAGACGGAAGGAGGTTTTAGTAACTTGAAGCTTCAGTGGTTTCACACTGAAGCTTTTATTGAGATGAAGCCTCCGTAAGTAATGTGCGAAATAGATTTTAGATTAAAGGACAGTCAGTCTACTCCAGAATGGCCCCACGACATTCAATTAATATCTCAGTGTATATATACCCGGGTGACACAGTAAGAGAGATATGACAGTCACCTACCCCCGGCAAAGCTGTTTGTCCACCCCCCGGTGGTATGGAGGGAAGTACGGGAACGTAAGAGTAGGCGAGACATATCCACCCTACTCCTGCAAATCTGTTTGTCCGCCCCTGTGGGGGGCGAGGTAGGTAGGGGATCTTTATTTACACAAGAAATATCTTTACTCGCACGAGGAAATTGAGCCAATAAAGTACAGTTACAGGAAGACTGAACCTTGATAGATTAAGACCAAGGCTCTGCCTAAACTTGGTTAGACGAAGACCTTTTACTTCGACCGGAAGCTCCTCAGCGGCGTGATCGGTCTGGTCTTGACCTGTCACCTCGGCGGCCGCGAACTCGATTCTCGGGCATTCCACTGAGGGGTGAGAGATGTGCATTTCGGGTGATAGAAGTTCACTCTGGACGTGGTTCAGAAGTCACGCAAGCAGTTGGTCCCGTTGCTGAATAACCATACTGGTTCCATGCAACGTAAAAATACCATACAAACAAACAAACAAACAAACTTTTACTTCGACTTTTTATCCCTCTCTCCCAAAACTGCGAGATGATATTTCACTTAGCGGAGGTAAACTTCTGGGAAAATTAAGAGCAGGTGGTTGGTGGTGGTTCCCCCAGTTTGTTTTCTTCTCAGGCCGCGACGCCAGATGTTTATCGGCCCCTTCTTACTTTTTTCTTGGAGGAGGAACCTAACTTGTTTATCCTGGCCTTTAATGCCCTTCTGTCTCACCTTGGTATCAAGTGTTCTTTCTTTTTCTTTTTTTAAACTTGCCTTCTCTTGAGACTGCTCTCTCTCTCTCTCTCTCTCTCTCTCTCTCTGTCGGTATGGTTCAGTTGCACCGTCCACTTTGAGGATCTGTCTTCAATGTCAAAATCAGAAGAAGTAGAAGAAGAAGAAGAAGAAAGAGGAGATGAAGAAGAAAAATGAGGAGAAAGAATCGAAGAGAACCATAATAAATATTCATTGAAATACATAAAAAGAAACTTACGTCAGCGTAACTTTAACTTCCAAATCAAGGATGGTTTTGAGGAAAAAATGGTGAGCTTCAGTACCGCTTCAGAGAGCTTTTCGTAAAAGCTTCACCCACGAGTACTATACACTGAAAACCGCCCATTACAGTTATTGAAATGTTTATTTGGAGCAGAAATGGAGTCTATGAATGGACTGTGAAATCGTTTTATTTTCAAGATTTTTTTTTTTATAGACGATTTCCGATTATTTAAGCAAATATTCATGTTGTCTTTGTCTTCAGTATTTTAAATAATTGTTATATGCAGCGTTATTTACCTCGTTTCTTGCTCAGTGTCGGTACCTAAATGATATGGTTTTGAAGTTCAAAGATTTTTATTTTTCTGAAAAGAAAACTATTGTGCCGGCTTTGTCTGTCCGTCCGCACTGTTTCTATCAGCCCTCAGATCTTAAAGAACTACTGAGGCTAGAGGGCTGCAAATTGGTATGTCGATCATCCACCCTCCAATTATCAAGCATGCCAGATTGCAGCCCTCTAGCCTCAGTAGTTTGTATTCTACTTAAGGTTAAACTTTGCCATAATCTTGTTTCTGGCAGCGATACATTACAGGCCACCACCGTTTCGTTGTTAAAGTTTCGTGGGGTCGCGGCTCATGCAGCATTGTACCGAGACCACCGAAAGATAGATGTATTTTCGGTGGCTTTGATTAGTATAGGCTGTGGCGGCTGTACAGAAAACTGGATTGCGCATTTCTTACTTGTTCATACTATCTCCCATCTAATTTACTATAACTACTATTGCTATTACTGCCGACTTAGACGTCATTGTTTTAATTTTCGTCGTTCGCTTAGAAGGTAATGAGCGTAAAATGTTATCGCAAAGTTATCAACACGCGAACTACTATTTTGAAGTTTAATGATTCATTCTTCTTAGATAAAAATTGAAATTGCGTATCTGTGATTTTTGTTTCTCGACAGACTCAAATTTTTTCTGGTGTCAAAATTTTCCCTTTAGTTTCATAATGATCAGATGGTCCAGCTTGTACTCTGGCTGATATGGCCATGCCAATATATCCCGTATTATTGTTGCAATTCTGAAATGGGGCAGGTTTTCGAGGTTCCTCTAATTGGCATCGAGTACAACAAAGGCCGTTTGTCATCGCTATGATGGTGACTGGGGAAACAAACAGTGATATTACACAAACAGACATACTATACGCATCATATGCACTGTTAATGTATGGTGTTTAATTGAATGTATTCGTGGCAGCATTTCTGAGAATCTCGGTGCCTGGACAATTATTATCTCACCTTTTGATAAATTAGAAGTTTCTGTGCTTCGATGTAAGAGCCTTATATAATATTATTTATTTATTTTATTCATTTGGGAACTGGAGACTTGCTTTATGGGTATTTTGATATAACGGGAACTGCAAAATCATCTCTCTCTCTCTCTCTCTCTCTCTCTCTCTCTCTCTCTCTCTCTCTCTCAAGTCTCTTCCTTATCTCGTGGATCTATAGGAAATGCTTTCTGTTCTTGTAGTTCATCTTGAAAGTGCTGGCAAAAGCACAGTTTTTTTTTTCAATTCTCGCGATTTCCTTTTTATTATGAAAAAAAAAAAAAAAACTTTCTGTACGCGGAATTTTTCTTTGGTCGAATTTGATTGTCTAATGACTTTGCTTTATCTTCAAGAGACCTGGAATTGATCTCGCAGAGCGGAGGGGGGGGGGGGGGGGGGGGGGGGGGGGGGGGGGAGGGGGGGGGGGGGGGGGGGGGTGCGGGGGGGACGTATAGGCCTATTTGCGTAAAAAAAAAAACAAAAAAACATTAAGTATGCCCCTTTTGACCTATAGGCATTGAAAAATGTACCTGGTGGTTACTCGGTGTAGTGGGTCATTTCATTCCAGATTTTGACTTCAAGTAGGCCAGTTCTTTGTCAACAGCTTAGCTGCCTTCTCTCTCTCTCTCTTCTCTCTCTCTCTCTCTCTCTCTCTCTCTCTCTTGGATTTAAGCAGATTAGCATGTAATAGGCGCGGGAGCGATGCTTTGAAGCATCTGGATCAAGATTGGGGCATTACCGTTTAATGCTCCTATTGAATCGCCCTCTGCTTGCGTTTCCTTGTTTACGTATACGCAAAGTACTCTGATTGGAACCGAGAGTTCAGGGATTAGGACGCTGATTGGGACACTGATTGGAGATGTGATTGGAAGGGGGAATGTAGATATATATAGAATACTCATTGAAATTTGACGCTCTAATAATCATGTGCTGGTAGTTATATGTAGCACTTTTATTCAGTGATTGTACTACATTCTCTCTCTCTCTCTCTCTCTCTCTCTCTCTCTCTCTCTCTCTCTCTCTCTCTCTCTCAGGGTCTGGTTAAACTCGGATACACTTCACTTCCGAATCTGTATACAAGTACGTTCTTCGCAGCATCGCCTCGCCGGGCGAACGTCTGCAATCCAAATTGCACGAATTTGCCAAAACGAAGAATAAAGGACATCATTATAATAGACCAAATGGAAGGACAGAAACGCAGGATAAATTTACTGGAACATTTGAATTCCCAGAAGACTGACAGCAACGTCGGATGGTGGAATTTCATTTGGAAATTCATCTTGCTCCTCGTAACTTCTGATTGGTGGGGGTAATATTATCTTTTCACCTTAAATCCTATCCGGGATGGGGAGAGAGAGGGAGAGAGAGAGAGAGAGAGAGAGAGCCAGTATCCTAGGAACATTGAATTTCTTGATTCCTCAAGCAAAATAAAATTAGGAAACGAAGTAAAGAATTAAATGAGAGAGAGAGAGAGAGAGAGAGAGAGAGAGAGAGCATAAATGGTATTCATAGTGTCTATAGTTAGACACTATGAATACCATATATTCACTGTATTTGAGTTTCTCCAAATAATAACAATTATTTGCCCTTTGAGTATCTGGAGAGTAAGTTGTCTCTCTCAGAATCATGACATAAATAAAATTTCGAAAAAATTAAATCGGTTCCTGCATTAAACACGAAAATACGGAAACAGGCAAAGCCTTTGAAATTATAGTACATTACTGAAGAGAAAGGCCTTGGTGAAGTTCTATTAGTTCCATTAGGATTTTCAAGGAAATCCTTTGATGAGATATTTTAATGTCCCCCCCCACGCCCCCCAAAAATTTAACCCCCTTATGGAAGCCAATTTTACCGCACCAGAAAGAATAAAAGTCGTATAATATGCGCATATGTATTTGATGTGACTTTTCATTGGAGGATATTCTCAGAACTCTCCTCTTAATGAGAGTTCGGGTTAGCATTACTTAGAATTATCCTGAAAACTAGAATAGAAAAATCGCCGATGTCACCGATATAATTACAGAGAAAAATGTATGTTAATGGCGAATACATTTGGTGTTAATAACGACAGGAGAATGGGTAATTGTTTCAATGTGTCTATGACGGTCTGGAAATTGGGCAGATTTAGCACTCCTTCTAAACACTACCTCTTACATCCTTGGTCGAGGATTATATAACTATATATAATCTATAGAATTATCCAAACCAACTACTACTCTCTTCCACCATCTTTTCGGATGGGGATTTATAAACCTCATATGATCAATAGAATCTCATCTTCCTTAGTATGGTTAATATTTTATTCAACGGCTTATTCTACCCCAACGCGTTTTAGACGTTCACAAATCTAAATTTTCTTGATGTCAGTCATTATAAACCTGTTATATGAATATATCAAAACATCTATAAAGGAATATGCATCCTTGTTCTACTTTCATTTCTGTTGCTTATTTGTGTATGTTTTCATAGCTTACCTCTTGAATTGGTACGTATTGGGATGTATGTATTATATATATATATATATATATATATATATATATATATATATATATATATATATATATATATATATATATATATATATATATATATATTATGTACGTTTAGCATACTTCATTTTTGTTGTATATTTGTGTATGTATTAATTTTTTAGTTCTTTAATTATATTATGTATATATATACCTATATGCATATATATATATATATATATATATATATATATATATATATATATATATATTATATATATATATATATAGGGATACAATCCAGAATGACGTAAAATCCTCTTGTAGTTTTAAAATATATATTTCTTGTACAGGATTAGAGCTATCGACCATCAACTGTGGCCTTGTTCATTTTAGTGAACAAGACCACAGTTGATGGTCGAAAGCTCTAATCCTGTACAAGAAATATATTTTAAACTACAAGAGGGTTTTACGTCATTGTGGATTGTATCCCCTTTTACTTAGAGGTACGACATAGTACCTGGCTTCTGCATATATATATATATATATATATATATATATATATATATATATATATATATATATATATATATATATAATGTAAGTTTAGCATACTAATTACCCTTTCAGCGTAGATCGTGAGGTATTGTGGATCTCACAATCTATGTCAATATATATTTTTTTAAATGAAATCAGTCACCATGTAAGTTTTATATAAATGGACAGTTTATACTTATTACATATTTAATTCTCCTTTATTTGCCTAGAGACTCAAAAGAAACTGTCATTCAATTACCCGTCTTTCTGAACCTTCCACAAACCGCACACAAATACACGTAGAGCACATTATATTACCCAGGCACCTTCAGTGAGACGATTATAGACTAATAGTATGTCTCTGCTTAACGGGAATAAGTTAATTCTGCTTCAGTTAATGCTCGGCTGAAGTGGCGTTTTCTCCCTCAGCGAAGCCTGATATGTGTGCGTTTGTGTGTGTGTGTGGTGTGTTTTTGTGTGTGTGTGTGTTCTGTTGGAGATTCAGGGAACTAAAGATACGACGTGAACTGGTAAAATAATTGACTCCCATAAAGCTATAATGGCGGCTCATTTCACCCAGCAAAAGGCATCTCTCCAGCCTTTCCTGGCGCTGATTTGAACTAGTCCAAGTGCTTGCTTACTATTTTGAAGGCGTGCATTTGCTTGTCGCCCGCCATTTTTCATAGTTTTTCCAAGAAAGGTTGCTTCCGTTTACGCGAATATTCGTGGAGCAGTTAATTGCAGATTAGCTTTTCGTAAAAGTGTCTGCATTGGGAATTAACACCCTCACTCCTTACTGAGTTGCCAGTGGCCATTTTTGTAGCTGGTACAAGGACCTAGTTTGTTTCTTTGTTTGGATGTAATTAAATCCGTTTAGTTATTTGCAATACAGGGAGGTGTCTACATCGTGTAGTTTATTTACGGAAGGTTATTTATCCTGGATTATCTACGTTCTAGAAGAGTTCTTGTAAATTGCTGTTTTAGATTTGGCTTTGGTGAATAACTCAATTATAAGTGTCTTGTTTTCATTCAGACGTCCTACCATAACTTGCAGTATTTTAAATTATATGTATATATAGTATATATATATATATATATATATATATATATATATATATATTATATATATATATATATTCTCTGACATCTTCTCTTCTGGCAACATTTTGTGTTCTTGCCAGTCAAGCAGTCAAGTTGACATCCCGTCAAAAGAGACATCAGTCAGTCAGTCACGGTAAGGAGGAGGACAGACGAACCTTTGTCGTTTTCAGAATGAATGTATTCTGGAACCGCTGTTGTTGTTCCAGTTTTATTGCGTTTGTTTTTTGGGACCGACAGTTTTTACTGCAGAACTTAAGATGTTATTTCAAGTATTTTTTCTGTTCTTCACAAGAAAATGTCTTTGTTACCATTCTTTATTATTATTATTATTATTATTTTATTACTATTATTATTATTATTATTTTATTATTATTATTATTATTTCTTCACCGAAATTGCCTATTTGTCATGCTTTATATTATTACTATTATGATTTTTTTTTTTTTTTTTTTTTTTGTTTTTTTTTTTTTTTTTTTTTGGCTTTATCACAGTCCTCTAATTCGACTGTGTGGCATTTATGGTGTGGGGTTCCCGGGTTGCATCCTGCCTCCTTAGGAGTCCATCACTCTTCTTACTATGTGCGCCGTTTCTAGGATCACACTCTTCTGCATGAGTCCTGGAGCTACTTCCCAGCCTCTAGTTTTCCAGATTGCTTTTTCAGGGATCTTGGGATCGTGCCTAGTGTTCCTATGATTATGGTACAATTTCCACTGACATATCCCATATCCTTCTTATTTCTATCTTTAGGTCTTGATACTTATCCATTTTTCCCTTTCTTTCTCTTCAACTCTGGTGTCCCATGGTATTGCGACATTAATGAGTGATACTTTCTTCTTGATTTGTCAATCACGTCACGTCTGGTCTGTTTGCACGTATCACCCTATCTGTTTGTGATACCATAGTCCAGAGATCTTTGTCTGATCGTTTTCTATCACTCCTTCAGGTTGGTGTGCTCGTACCACTTATTACTGCAAGGTAGCTGATGTTTCTTGCAGCAGGCTCCAGTGGAGGGCTTTTGCTACTGAATCATGCCTCTTTTTGTACTGTTCTGTGCACTTCCTACATAGGGAGAGATGTTATTTCCATCTATCGTTCTTTGGATATTATCTGGTTCTTAGGGCCTGATCTTGTGCCGCTGTTATCATTCCTTCAGTTTCCTTCTTGAGCTCTCCCCTCGTAACCATTGCCATGCGTCATCGCTGGCTAGTTCTTTAGTCTGTCTCATGTATTGTCCGTGCATTGGTTTGTTGGCCAGTCCTCTGTTCTGTTTGTCATTGTCCCTTCTCTGTATATTTCTGGGTCTTCGTCTACTTTTATCAGCCTTCTTCCCATGCACTCTTGAGCCACTCCTCTTCACTGATTTTCAGATATTGCCAGTGCTCTTTTCTCGATGTTGACGCAGTCCTCTTGCTTAGTAGTCCCCTCCCTCCTTCCTTTCGTGTTTGTTATGTATAGTCTGTCTGTATTTTGCTCTTGGGTTGTAGTGCTTTGTTGTATTGTCATGTTTCCTAGTTTTCTGGTCTATGTTGTGGAGTTCTGCCTTCGTCCATTCCACTATTCCTGCGCTGTATCTGATTACTGGCACTGCCCATGTGTTTATGGCTTTTATCACATTTCCGGCGTTGAGTTTTGACTAGAGTATCATCTTGAGTCTCTGCATATATTCTTTCCTGATCATGTCCTTCATCTCTTGGTGTTTTATATCCTCCTTCCATTATTTCTAGGTATTTGTATCCCGTCTCATCTATGTGTTTGATGTTGCATCATGGTAGCTTTATCCCTTCAGTCCTTGTTACTTTGCCCTTTTGTATGTTGACTAAGGCGCATTTTTCTATTCCAAACTCCATCCTGATGTCCCCAGATATAATCCTTACAGTCTGGATTAGGGTATCTATTTCCTTGATGCTCTTACCATACAGCTTGATGTCGTCCATGCACATCAGATGGTTAATTCTGCTGCCTCGTTTCTTGAGTTGGTACCCAGCATCCATCTTCTGCAGTATTTTGTCATGGGAATCATGGCTCTACTAAGAGTAGTGGGACAGTGAGTCGCCCTGGAAGATCCCTCTCCTGATATTAACCTCTGCTAGTCTTATTCCAGAGCTTGTAAGTATTATATTCCAGTTGCGCATTGTATTTTTGAGGAAGCTGATGGTGTTTTCCTCTGCCCATATATTTTCAGGCATTCTATTAGCCATGTGTGTGGTATCAGTGGCGAAGGCTTTCTTATAGTCTATCCATGCCATGCTTATGTTGGTTTTCCTTCTCTTACTGTTCTTCATTACCATTTTTGTCTATCAGGAGCTGGTCTTTTGTGCCCCTGCACTTCCTTCTGCATCCTTTCTGTTGGTGGGGATGGGTGTGTTTTATCCTCTAGGTAGTTGTATAGCCTTTCACTGATGATACCTGTTAGTAACTTCCACATTATTGATAGGCAGGTGATAGGCCTGTAGTTACTGGCTATATTTTCCTTAGTCTTGTCTTTCTGGACTAAGGATGTTGTTCCTGTGGTCATCCATTTGGACGCATGGTGATTTGTGACACAATGCTGGAGTTGTTCTGCTATTCGTGGGTGTAGGGCCTTGAAGTTTTTGAGCCAGTATCCATGGACTTCATCGGGACCTGGGGCTTTCCAGTTGGTAATTTTCTTTATGTTGGTGTCTGACTGTGTCTGTCGTGATGTCAGTGAATCTTTGTTTTATTCTCCCTGTTTCTTCTGCCTTGACTTCCTGGAGCCATGTTGCATGTTTGTTGTGTGATACCGGATTGCTCCATATGTTTTCCCAGAGTCTCTTACTTGGTTCGGCTTCAGGAATTTCTTGTGGTTGTCTTCCCTCTTGTTGGTTGTATAGTCTTTTTCTGGTTGGTTTCGAATAGTTTGTTCTGTTGGTATCCCTTATTCCTGTTCATGTATCGTTGGATCTTATGTCCTTTGGCCTTAAGCCTCTGTTTACATCCTCTATTGTGTTGTTTAGTCCCCTCTCGTGCACTTTGTATTTCTCGTTCAGTTCCCCCCTTGTTTTCTTGCTTCTTAGCCTTCTTTCTGCTATCTCTTTCAGTTTACTCAAGTCAGATCTCATCACCATGATTTGCTTTTCCAGGTGCCTTTTCCAAGGTGGTTGCTGTTTTGGTTTCTGTTGGGTTGGTTGTACTGGTGGTGTTGGTGTTCGTGTCCCCATCAGTTCTGCTACTAATCTTGCTCCTGCATATGTTAAGTTATTTGTTTCTGTGATACTGGTGGTGTGTATTAGTCTCATTATTTCATTGACCTCACTTGTTTTCTCCCTTAATTTCTTGGTGTTGTAGGCTTTCATGGAGGGGATCTTTGTTCTCTCTGTATCTGGCTTCATCCATTGTCGGATCTTTTCTACCCATTCCGTCCTGTCTGTTACTTCGTCGGTGTTTCCTTGTGTGTTGTTGTTTGGTACCTCATCATCCCGGTTGTCTTCTGTGGCATCGTCTCTCAGTTCGTCTTCTTGTTATTTGTTGCCGTGCGTCATTTCCTTTTCGAGTTCCTCTCTTTCTATTGGGGAAAGCCAGTTCTTTTTCTTTATGTTCCTCACTTGGTCTGCCAGCCTCTGCTGTGTTTGGGGGGTGTTATTCATCTCATTCCAGATGTTGACCAACCTTCTTCTATATCCTCTCTCCGTCGGGTTGCTTATGATGCAGCATCTCCATCTTTCCTTATTTTCTTCTCTTGTCCATTTCTTTCTCTGGTTTGCTTCTGTAGCTCCAGTCTCTGGTTGTTGGTTACTGTCGTTGTGGTGGTCAGTTGCTAGATGACGATCTCCAAGTACCTGACCGTCTTCCCCGTCAATTGGGCTGAATACCTGGCTGCCGGACGAAGCTCCTCTTTTGCCAGAGGTTCCATTTACGTCGTTGTCATTTAATTCCTCATTTTCTTCCATCATTTCTGAGTTTTGCTATTTAACCCATAGCTGGACCCTACCCCATCAGGAATAGGTACTCATTTACAGCTGAGTAGACTGAGGAAATTATGGTAAAGATTCTTTTCCAAGGAATCAACACCGAGGAGAGCGGTCACCCATCCAACGACTGACCAGCCCCAATGTTGCTTAACAGGTCAATTGACCGACTTAACCCACTCTGCCACGGCGCCACATTATTATTATTATTATTATTATTATTATTATTATTATTATTATTATTATTATTATTTAGTAGTAGTTGAAACCTATTCATGTGGAACAAACCCACCAAAGGGGCCACTGACTTGAAATTCAAGCTTCCAAAGAATATGAAAGTGTTCATTTGGAAGAAGTAGGAGAAGTAAAGGGAAATGCAGAAAGAAGAAATACTACTTATTAAAAAAGAAAAATAACAAACAAATAAGTAGATATAATGTTTTTAGTTACTTATATTACTTGAAGTAATTTAATAATTTTTTTTGTTATAGCGAGATATTTTATAATTTAGAAAAATGAGTGGAGATCTTCAGCTCACCCAAAGTTATCTTTTGGACGATCCAGAATATTCCAGAGCCTTTGACTTCCATTTCCAGGCAATTTGACTCCGTGAGCGAAGCACTTGACTCTCAGTCAATAAATAAATCTGAGATCACCATCACTAATCTCGCTGCCCCCGTAGGGTGGTGCGTGCTTTCAGTGCGCCTCACGGGGTGCAGAGAAGGCGTTACTAAAGTAAGCCTTGGATGTAGTATGTTAGCGATATTGTTTTTTAATGTTACTCGTGATCAGATTTAAATATTTTATCAATTAAAAGATACAGACAGATATTTTTTAGTTTTACATGTAATCAGATTTCAATTTTTTTCAATTAAGAGGTACAGACAGATGCACAAACACACACAAACATACACACGCACACAACACACACACACACACACACACACACACATATATATATATATATATATATATATATATATATATATATATATATATATATCTAAATAACTTGATCACGAAGTATATAAAACGTGATGCTATGTATAAATAAAGTTTTTTTGCCACGAAGGAAAAGATGAAAAAGCGAGATAGCCGAGTACTTTCGGTCCTGTTCGGACCCTTTGCCTTAAGTAAAGGGTCCGAACAGGACCGAAAGTACTCGGCTATCTGGCTTTTTCATTTTTCCTTCGTGGCAAAAAACCTTTAGTTTAATAAAATATATATATATAGTATATTTATATATATATATATATATATATATATATATATATATATATATATATATATAGTATATATATATATATAATATATATATAATATATATATATATATATATTTATATATATATATATATTACATGTGTGTGTGTTTGCGTCTGCGTGTCCGGTGTGTATAGGTGTACACACACACACACACACACACACAGCTATTTATGAACAAGAAAAGTCCACTTATCTCATCCAGCCAGATAAAAGCTTGCACAAGGATTAGCGCGTAATAGATTGCCATTCACTATCGGATTTTTTTTCCAGAATTATCAGTTATATGCACGACATCAAAATGACGAGATCATGCAAGTGGGGGGTTACTGTTAATGGAACATTTTGTATTTCTGTGGACAGGAAAAGAAAAAAAACTGGAAATCAAAAGGGACTGGATATGGATTAGCGTCAGCCTTATCGAGAATGAGCAAGTGGAATTGATTTGGTAAATGTTTAAAAATAACAAGATTTGATTTTAATCTTTGTGTATCCTTGACTGAAGTGGAATAATGTATGGGTATATTGACGTGAATACAATGATTTGTTCCTCGGAAAGAGTGACTTATCTGGCCAGTAGGTATTACTAAAGGTTCTTAGCAACTCCTTTCGCTCCTTTTACTGTACCTCCGTTCATATCTCTTTCTTCCATCTTACTTTCCCCTCAGGTTTCTCCTAACATTAATTCATGGTGCAACTGCTTTGAGGTTTTCCTCCTCTTACGCCTTTCAAACCCTTGTACTGCCAACTTTCCCTTTCAGCGCCGAATGCCCTCATGGGTCCCAGTGCTTGGCCTCTGTCCTAAATTCTATATTCAATTCAGTTCAACGGTTTAATTCATTATAAATCCTACTCGTTTGTGCTTGTGGGCGTGTCTGTTTTAGTATGATTTTGGGCGTGCATATGGGTGTAGAGGCAAATCCTATTCGTACTTGGTGGCGTGTCTGTTAAGAGAAAAATAATGCAAACAAAATGAATGAAGGGGATTTATCTTTTCAAACAAAAATTTTACTTTTCTTAATAAAATATAGATTTTCCTTTTAGTTATCATGAAGTCTACTTTATAAAACTGAGTCATTCCCATTTCAGCTTTCAGAGCATCAACATTATTTCAGGTTTCGCGGGTACCCCGCGAAAAACGGGGGAAACTTTATTGAAAATTGTTCAGTCGCGGTTCCTTATTTTTTGGCGAAGTTTGACCCAAAAGTGGCTGCTAAACTTCCTCCCTCAACTTTGGGTGTAAAAACGAAAACTTCTTTTTGAAACAAGTTTTTGCTCCAGCATGGAAATTTACTGTGCAACACAGATTCAGAGCCTTTCTTCGCTCTTTGCTATTTTTTGGTTTTGGCTCTTTCTTTTTTGTTTTCTGTTTTGCTTTTTTTTTAGTTTTTCTGTCAAAAGAAACTATTTTGAGATGGCTTTTTGTCCGTCCTTCCGCCCTCTGACCCTCTGACCCTAAAACCCACTGAAGCTAGAGGGCTGCAAATTGGTATGTTAATCATCCACCCTCCAATCATCAGACAGCCCAAATTGCAGCCTTAGCCTTATATCAGAGTTTCTTCATTCCCTCTTTTTAAAAGTAACCAGTTATTCATAAATTTACTACAAGTCCTCTCTCTCTCTCTCTCTCTCTCTCTCTCTCTCTCTCTCTCTTAAAGAAAGCTAGACAAAATCATTAGGACACTGAATGAACAGTCAAACCTGCTCCTATAAATAGGTGAGCACACGATGTATCCTTTGATGGACTAACAAGTCCGAGACATCCTAATCCTTGTAACTCTCTCTCTCTCTCTCTTTCTCTTAAAGAAAGCTAGGCAAAATCATTAGGGGACATTGTGAATGAACAGTAAACCTGCTCCAAGAGATAAGTGAGCACACGATGTCTCCTTGGATGGACTAACAAATCTTTGAGACATTCTAATCCTTGTAACTTTGGAACTCTCTCTCTCTCTCTCTCTCTCTCTCTCTCTCTCTCTCTCTCTCTGTCATAACCTTACTTTATAAAATTAATAAAATCCCCTTGATGGACTAACATCCTCAAATATAATTCCTGTCTAAAAACAAAAAACATTCGTCAAAATAGATACGACCCTTGAATGTCGTCCCATTGCGAAGAGATGACATCACAAGATTAATTTCCTCGTCCCAGGATATAATACCAGGCATTCATTTCCCTCTCATGCGAATAGAACTGACGTAATTGTTTATTATCGCTTTGCTATTTTGCGACATTGCAGGCACCTAAATGCAGTGAATATTCACAGCGCGCATCACGGGTGATATATTCAAAAAACCCCCAGACATTATTACAGTATCGGTTTCAGATAAAAGTGGATGACTCCCACTGTTATTGCCCTACTTACCTTAATTAATAAAGAGAGCATTCAGCGCGACAATGAAATAGGTTGATGGGACGTCATTGTGAGGGGAAAATGATGGTTCAGCGTCGAGTGAGCAATGGTTACGTACTAGAAAGTGTTTTTTTTTTAAAGTTTTAAGTTTTGATCATTTATATCTGATAAGTTATATAAATTGGTTTGAGGTTTTTTGTGCTCCATGATTTGAATAATCGCTCGACCAATCGGTTGAACAGTTATTATTATTATTATTATTATTATTATTATTATTATTATTATTATTATATTATTATTATTATTAGATGAAAACACATTCATAAGGAACAAGCCCCCACCACCAAAGGGGCCACTTACTTGAAATTCAAGCAATGATTATTATTATTATTATTATTATTATTAATATAGATGAAACCGATACATATGGAACAAGCCCACAAAAGGGCCCGCTGACTAAAATTCCAAGCAATTATTATTATTATTATACATGAAACCTATTCACATGTAACAAGCCCGCCAAAGGGGCCACTGACTTGAAATTCAAGCTTCCAAAGAATGTGGAGTTCCCAGGAAGAATTTAAGAGCCCAAATCATGACTCAAAAACTAAGACAATGAATGATAAAGTCGACATCTGGCGTCACTCAGGTGAAGAGCAGATGACGGAATGATTGTGTGTAAAGGTAATTGGATTCCTCCTGGGGTGGGGGGTGGGGGGCTTGGGGAGGACGGGGGCGGAAGCAATTGAATTGCAACGTCAGCAATTTGCCAGTTCGGCGTAGATCAAATGTTGCCTCCCGGGGGGAGGGGGAGGGAGGGGGCCGTCCTTTGCGATAAGGAACATAATGGGGAAGAATTATTGCATTTCGCTGCGTCTAGTTCCATCACCGTCGATCCTTTGGAGTTCGGTGTTGCCTTTTGTGAACTTTATATTTCCAGCCTGAATGTGAGAGCCTTCAAAATAATTTTATTATGAATTCAGATAATTTCCGCCTATTATGAATGATGGGGCCAGCGAGGTTTGAGTTTATTTGGAGCCTGAATTTATTGTACTTTGAATAACTGCTGAGTTAGTTAAGATATTAGATTAATTTTTCTCTGCTTCAGAACTTTCTATTTTAATGATGCTGATAATTTCGTGCAAGTATTATACATTTCTTGCATTGTTGAGGAAACAAATATACGTTATGAGTATATTATTTTCTTAATTTTTTCCTAATTTTTTGTTTTTTATTTTTTTAAGTGTTTCAAGTAGGTTCTCCCTGGCACTTTTCATAGTGGTCAAAAGGTCACGGTAAGTTCTCCCAGGACTCGAAGACTTTTTTGCAAGGAGCTGTTTACGGTCATTACATCGTCAATAATTCCATGTCTGAATCAAGTCGATGGAATTATGGCATGATTCCCTCGTGTTATTCCCCATCTTTATGACTCATTTTCCTCGTTCACTTTGTTGTGATTTGTCATCTGGAACCAGCGAGTATTATTGTCGCTCTCGTGTCCAGGGAATCATCTTGGACGATAAATGTTTATCGAACATAAAGTACGACGATAATCACTTCAGAACGATAGATTCCAGGTATGAAAGCTTTCATATCCTAGTGTTTCGTCCTCGCTCGGGTCAGTCCAGGTCAATCCAGGTCGAATTCGA
>NC_061098.1:28558751-28561251 GCF_015104395.2 Macrobrachium nipponense | reverse complement strand
CTATTATGAAAATAAATTATTTTTAATATTATTTTCTGTCTCTTGTCTTATTAGTGTATTCCAGTTGTGAACATATTTTAATTCCTTCCTTTTTGGTTTTCTGTTTCAAAATTTTTTTTCATTTTGGCAGACTTTAAAATTTCAAATTTTTTTTTTATTAATCAATCCTTATAATTATATGATGGAATGATGATTAAAGAGAACATCAGTCAACTTTATCCTATTTCAACGTTCAACCTCATTTTGTAATTTCATTACTTAATGGTCGTGGACTGAGTTCTCTTCGGTGGTAGATGACGAGACACTTTTGTTTTTATTTTCAGCTTTTTTATTTATACTTATTTATTTTTTGTCTCATTCCGAAAAGTAAGTCAATTCCTCTTTCGAAAGAGCGTATACGTTGTAAATGGGACGATTTCGTTATACATAAAAAAAGATACGAATATACATAATAGCTATTTTATCAAATGACAGTTATGAGAAAATGGAGCACACCTGAACTATATCACTAATCCTTAAATAAGTTTATACTTTGCAATGGTTCTTATATTCCAGCGGCAAAACACAGGTGTCCTTTATCTCGACTATTTCGATATTTCGAGGCTATCGAACGTCCTTTTCCGGAGCCAATATCCTATTCCATTCAGCCCCCAACGCCCCGTCCTTTGGTGGCAGACATTAGCATATTATCAGGGCCTGAGTAAGGCGCCGGAAATGTGTTACAGTGAAGGAGGAAAAAAAAAAGCCTTTCCAATTTTATTTCCATTTGACGGTTTCGAGTTGATGTTACTCACTTTGATTCACTTGGGGAGTCGTTTTTTTTTTTTTTTTTTTTTTTTTTTTTTTTTTTTTTTTTTTTTTTTTGCGGGAGAAGAATGAGATGATTTTTGTTCTGTCTTCCCACTTCCTGTGAGAGGAGATTTTCGAAACACTGCTTTATAAATATTTCAAAGGACGTCAGCTATAGTAGACTCACATCAACCGTGCATTTGACGTCTAGGCCAGTCCCTTACGACGTGCTCCTGATTGGCTGTTGATAAGCCAATCACAGGGCTTGAAACTCTCAGTCTCTCGAGAGAGTTCACATAAATCAGGATGTATGTTCCGCCTTTCCTGAAAGACGTATCCTCAGAAGAGGCGGAACATACATCCTGCTATGTGAACTCTCCCTCGAGACTGAGATTTTCCAGCCTGTGATTGGCTTATCAACAGCCAATCAGGAGCGTCGTAAGGGACTGGCCTAGACGTCAAATGCACGGTTGATGTGAATCTACTATAGCTATATACTCGTTTCTGTCAACGCTGGATAGATGCAGTATTATTAGTCCTGAATAATCAGTATTAGATTTTGACTTACTTTGATAAAAAGGATTCATTTACGGGAAACTTATTTTTCGCTTGTTAAATCATATATAGCTCGTAATTATGATAATTGTGGAAATACTTTCCCTCCTGAATCACTCAGACATAATAATTGCTATAGCAGCTATATCTCTCTTTAACTGAAATATCTAGGTAATATATAAAAACTCATTATAGTTCATTTTATGTCACAGAAATCAGCAGAGATACAATGAATGAAGTATAAATGTATAAAGGTCAAAGGTCACTGTTCAGAGGTCATCATCATCATCATCACTGCCAACAGCACACGAACGCAAATGACAATTGATATCCACCTCAGAGGATTCGTTTCCTTCTTCGGTATTCCATTGTTTCCACTGCTCGTCCTTTTGTCTTTTGTTTGTGTATGCATTCCTCGTAGCTGAACTTCACTGTAGTTTCGAGTTCCTAGTTTTCCTCTGGTGTGTTTTGTAACATGTTTTTATTTTATTTTATTTTATTTTTTATTTTTTTTACTTTTTTTGGGGGGGTAGGGGGGGGGGGGGGTGGGGGGGATGTGGACCCAAATCTTTTACTGTCTGGGTTGGGAGAGAGAGTCGTTGTGTAATTTGGATGCTACCAAAGTATGAGACCGAGAAAAATTGGCATAATTTGTAAGTATGGCGTGCCTGGATTCACAAGAGGACGGAAAGTTCACGGTTATATATGGGCTGTAAGGGCTTTTTTTGGATTGATCAATATCGCCCAAAAAAAAAGAAAGATCGATGCTACTTTGGTTTGTTACCTACGCGTCACCTACTCCGAGGTGATAGTACTATACATGGCGGACGCTCCTTGGGAGGGCTTCTTTAGTACTAGACCCTCGATGATCAAAGTATTATATATACACCTATTTCTGTATTGCGTTGTCGATAAATTATATTAATATAAACGATATTTCCGTGCGGCCGTCTACTTGACATTTATCTTACGGTGTAATCTTAGTATTAGTAGCATCTCGGATT
Organism: Macrobrachium nipponense; assembly: GCF_015104395.2. Lineage (NCBI taxonomy): Eukaryota > Metazoa > Arthropoda > Malacostraca > Decapoda > Palaemonidae > Macrobrachium > Macrobrachium nipponense. The sequence continues at coordinate 28,558,903 of NC_061098.1, read as the reverse complement.
ATAGGTGACGCATAGACAACCAGAATACTTTGTCAGTGCAGATACTTTATATTCCAGAGTTGATTCGCTCATTCATCTTCTCTCTCAGCGTCATTTCCCTTCTTAATCCAGTGCAGCTTTATATATCCCTAGAAATTCGTACCCAGATTCTC